>NC_142014.1:30526765-30689265 GCF_049901735.1 Notechis scutatus | reverse complement strand
GCTTGCGGTTCTACAATGGGGTGATTATGTTCACATCAGGTTGAAATCCTCATGGTTTCGTTGGAAGCTCCTAGTTAAGATGGATTACTAGGAAATTAGGTAAAGGTAAAGGTTCCCCTTGTACATATGTGCTAGTCGTTTCCAGCTCTAGGGGGTGGTGCTCACCTCCATTACAAAGCTGAAGAGCCAGCTCTGTCCGAAGATGTCTCCATAGTCATGTGTGTGAGGAATATGAGTCACCTAACAGGTATTTGGATTAGAAATATATAAACCAGGATAGACATTTTAATACTGTCTCTTTAAGAGCATGCTAAAAACTGTAATTAGGTGTGGTTTTTCAAACGGCCATAAGATGGAGCCAGAAACCTGGGTTGTTTAGTCTGAGTCTCAGAAGAGAGTGTGAGTGTATCTCTGTTTCCTTCTGTTAGAAAGTATTGCCGTTGCTCCATTTCTTCTAATTGACTGATATTACTGGATTTAATGTAAGTCTGATACTGAACTGTTTTTGACACTGGAATTTGATATTTGGATTATCCCTGGATGAAAACTGACTGATTTTACCTGTGAATGACTTTGGACTGCCTATTTTAGACTTTGCTTAACGTTTCTGGAAGTAAAAACCTACATTTACTGTACAGTGTATCTGTGTGCTGTATGTGTATTATTCAAACACTCCTCTCAAATATGTCTCCCTGTATGCGCTCATTCTCCTAACAGGGAATTACCTCAACACTGTGGCTGGCAGGACTAAATGCCTTCGAAGGCACACGGAATGCTGTTACCTTCCCACCAAAGGGGTCCCTATTTTTCTACTTGCATTTTTTTTTAATGTGCTTTTGAATGGCTAGATTGGCAGAAACTGGGACGAGTTAACGGGAGCTCACTCTGTGATGTGGCGCTAGGGATTCGAACCGCCAAACTGCCGACCTTTCTGATCGACAAGCTCAGCGTCTTAGCCACTGAGCCACCGGAAATTAAGGGAGACCAAATAAATGGCTGAGATTGTAGAGACTGAAGGAATGTTTTACAGAAGAGGAAATGACAGAATAACAGAGTTGGAAGGGACCTTGGAAGGTCTTCTAGTCCAACCCTCTGCTCAGGCACAAATCTCTATACCATTTCAGGCAATCTCTGCAATCTCTTCTTAAAAACCTCTAGCGATGGAGTCATGTAGACAACTATGTGCCACCTGAAAGTTTCAGGATTGTTATCTGCACCAATGATGCTGAAAATCAATTAGATTGATTAGGAAAATAAAAATAAAAATAAACAAGCTACAATATCCAACATACTTTTCAGGGCTTTTGAATAATTTCCATGTGAACCTTTTCATCTACAAAAAAACATGTATCTATCGACAGCGTTTTTTAAAAAGTGATTTAAAAAGTGATTATTATTTTTTTAAAAAAATAGATCAATAAAGGTCAAAGAGCTGCGTTTCTCTTTTGGGCAAATGAGTAAGCATAATTTAAGAAGTAGAGCAAATGTGACCTTTGAAGAAGGAAGCTCTGCAGAGCGAATGGCAGTTGCACCACAATTTTGAAGTACTTTTGAGTCAGCAAGATTATGTCGTGCACAAAAAATGGAAGAACAATTTGATTCGAACAATGGACGAATGGCCACAAAATTTGATGGAGTTGGCAGAGGTGGCCAAATCGACTGCTTCGATGGAAAAAAAAGGACGAGTAACGGGACTACTCTATTTTGGAAACCGCTGCTGGACTTTGTGCTTGAGGTGGAAACCAAAATGAAACTTTGATTTTGGGCTTTGCTGATGAATAGAATAGAATAGAATAGAATAGAATAGAATAGAATAGAATAGAATAGAATAGAATAGAATAGAATAGAATAGAATAGAATAGAAGAAAGGGTAGGATATAGAATAGAATATAGAATTAGAATTACTGTATAATAGAATAGCACAGAACAGAATAGGATAGAATATAGAATAGGAATAGAATAGATTATAGAATAGAGTAGAATAGAATATACAATAAAATAGAATAGAATAGAATAGAATAGAATAGAATAGAATAGAATATAGAGTAGAGTAAGAATAGAATATAGAATAGAATAGAATAGAATAGAATAGAATAGAATAGAATAGAATATAGAATAGAGTAGAATAGAATATAGAATAGAGTAGAATAGAATATAGAATAGAGTAGAACAGAACAGAACAGAATAGAATAGAATAGAATAGAATAGAATAGAATAGAAAGATAGGATAGAAGAAAGGGTAGGATATAGAATAGAATATAGAATTAGAATTACTGTATAATAGAATAGAACAGAACAAAATAGAAGATAGGATAGAATATAGAATAGGAATAGAATAGAATATAGAATAGCGTAGAATAGAATATAGAATAGAGTAGAATATAATGTAGAATTAGAATAGAATAGGTAAACAGAGTTGGAGGGACCTTGGAGGTCTTCTAGTCCAACCTCCTGTTCAAGCAGCAGAATGTATACCATTTCAGACAAATGGTTGTCCAATTTCTTCTTAAAAGCTTCCAGTGATGGAGCACCCACAATTTCTGAAGACAAGCTGTTGCACTGGTTAGACAGGTTTGATGTTATAGAAATGGCTGGTATACACACTATTATGTAAAAGTAAGAAGTTTCCTGTTATTATTTTATTCTACTGCATAAAAAGGAATCAGAAGTCAATACATCATCATCATCATCATCATCATCATCATCATTATTGTTGTTATTATTATTATTATTATTTTTATTATTATTATTATTAATTATTATTATTATTATTATTATTATTATTATTTCCTTTTACCCTACACTTTTTTCTCTTCCCCTTTTTCTCCCCTATTTTATTTTCCTTTCTCTTTATATTTTTGCATATTGTGTGTGTGTGTGTGTGTGTATACATACATATATATGTATATGTATGTGTGTGTGTGTGTGTGTGTGTGTATACACACACACACAAACACATACATACTGTACACACACACACAAATAATAGAGTGGAATAGAAGTACCTTTGTTGCTCCATGGAAACCACTTTCGAACTTTGTGCTTGAGGTGGAGAAAAAATGAAACTATGATTTTGGGTCTTATGAATGGCTAGTTTATATTGCTACAGAAAAAACAACAACAAAGTTGTGGTTTGTTGTTAATGCTTTATTTTACTGCCACAGTCGAAAGTTAATGTTTTTTTTTCTTTTCTCCAGCCCTTTCTCGCTTCTCTTTCCCCTCCCTGTCTTCCTATTTTATTTTGTATTTTATTTTATAACTGAATAAATTTGGGGGGGAAAATATATATAATAAAAATTTCAAACCCGAAATTCTAAACAGCTTTGAAAGCACTGATCCTTGGAGATTGGGGTGGCTAAACATATGATCCATAAACGCATGAAAATGTACAAAGAAAGTCAATTTCCGAGAGAAATTTGAAGCATCTCCCAATCAAAAGTTTTCTAAAAAAGCTAAACTGGCCAGAGGAAATGTGTCAAAGGAAATGCTCTGCCATGTGCCAATTATGCGCAGAAGAGGAAGCAAAAAGCAGGTATAAATGGTTCGGTGGAGGAATGCAAGTAATTGGGGTCCCTCAGGATATAGGTTGAAATTTATAGCTTTTGAGTCTTTTCAGAAAGAAGAAAAATTCAATAAAATGAAAGTAAGGATGATAGAATTACTCCTCAACTCACAACCACAACTGAGCCCAAAATTCCTGTTGTTAAACGAGACAGTTGTTCAGTGAGTTTTGCCCCATTTTTACAACTTTCCTTGCCACCATTGTTAAGTGAATGACCACAGCGGATAAGTTAGTCACTTGGTTGCTAAGCAAATCTGGCTTCCTCCATGGGCTTTGCTCTGGAGCCGCATGTGGCTCTTTCACCCCTCTGCTGCAGTTCCCTGATGCTCAAAATATATGTCACAACCACCAATGTGCAATACCCACCGGTACACAATTTATGGAGTTTTTCAATCCCCAATAGGCCAACCATGGATAAATGCAAGAAAAGAAAAGCTTCAGAAGAAACTTTTATACATAGCATAAAGGTAAAAAAACGATATATGCAATATTACTTTCATTTTAGTTGTCAAAAGTGTTTTGTGACTCCCGGTGTTTTCTTTTGTGTTGGAAACGGGTCCAAATGGCTCTTTGAGTGTTTAAGGTGGCCAAACCCTAAAATAAGCGAACCCACCTAAATGCACCCATCTCTGTCTTTCCCATGTTTAGCTTCCTTCTAATTATTTCATCAATTGATTTAATTTTTAATTAATATTTCCTTCCAGCTACAATGTGGGCTGGAATCAGGGACAGATTCTGAAAGTGTTTGAAATGAAAAGAGCGACTGTTTTGCATCCTAGCCAAGTCTAGTGTTACGAGTTTCACTTCCATTCAAATTTCCTTTTTTTTTTTTTTTTTTTGGCAGAGGGTTTTTGGACGTCAGAGAGGCTGCTTGCAACATGGTTGAAGAAGACCGGGAATCAGGGGTGGGATTCAACCGGTGTAACAATCGGTCCGGTGAACGTGTGCTTTGTGCATGCACTCCGCAGCATTTCAAAACCGCCCATTTTTCAGCTCTAATATTTATCTTCTGCTGCAGCCCCGGTGAGTGAAACAGCTGAGGCACGACAACCCACTATGCCACATGAATCAGCTGAGCTGCAAAACATGGAAATAAAGGACAGACTAGAGCAGGGGTGGTGAACCTATGGCACGTGTGCTGGAAGTGGCATGCAGAACCATTTTTGCTGGCACATGAGCCGTCACCCAGAAATGATCCACTGTGCATGTGTGCACATCCACACCAGCCAGCTGATTGTCAAGTATCTGCCACGCGTGCACGGGAGAGACACGTGCGGGGGGGTCACACATGCATGTGCAGAGGCGCACGATGTAGGAAGGTTGCATGTGCATGCACAGAGGCATGCGGTGCATGCTCATGGAGTTGCACATGCATGCTCTGGGGGCGGAGCTCGTGCGCACACAGCATTAAGGTTTTTGGCACGTGACAACGAAAAAGTTAGCCATCACTGGAGTGGGTGGGCAGGGCCAAATGATCACTGGAACTACCGGTTCGTGTGAACCAGTGTGAACCGGCTGAATCCCACCCCCTGCCACTAATAAAGGAATGACTCCTTGGAGGAAAATGCATCGGTACAAGCTTTGATAGCTTCTCATCTCTACCAACCTCAGAGAAAAAATGGGTAGGAAAAGCAGGGACAGATTAAGAAAAAGGGTCATAGGTAAATTCACCCAGAAACTCTGAAGGAAAGCGGTTGAGATCAGATGCAAAATTTCACATGAAGGTTATTTCATGTAAAAGAGAATTTTTGCAAAACGATGTATGGCGTGGTGGCCTAATAGTGAAGATGGTTGCCTTCCCCTCAGAAAGTTGAGAGTTCAATCCAGGGGTGGGATTCAACCAGTGTTAACTGGTTCAATGATTGCGCGCGCTTTGAGGGCGCATGCACTAAACTTGCATTTTGCGCGTGCATGCAGCATTTGAAAACTCAGCATTTCAGCTCCAATACTTATCCTTTTACTGCAATCCCGGTGAGTAAAAAAACAGCCGAGGCTGTTTTTTTTGTACCTGAGCACTGCAGCAAATTATATGGGCAAAGATGGAGAGAATATGAAATGGTCAGTAAAGACAGTGGGACTTGTTGAGATGACTTGTTTGAATAGGAGAAAGGTAACAACTATATTGTTAGTGACTGGAAATTCTTTTTGCTGAAAGCAGAAAAAAATGAACTTATAGGTTTAATGGTTAGAAAGAATGAAGTATGGAAGGCATGAAATTATAATGTGACCTTAGAGAGAGAGGGTGAAATATAAATGTATGTGTTGTCATGAAGATTGCAAGACCTTCCGTCCTTCCTCTCCTTTCCTTCCTCCTTCCCTCCCTTCCTTCCTTTTCCCTTCCTCTCTTTCTTTCTTTCTTTCTTTCTCTTTCTTTCTTTCTTTCTTTCTTTCTTTCTTTCTTTCTTTCTTTCTTTCTTTCTTTCTCTTTTTCTTTCTTTTTCTTTCCTTTGTTCCTTTTCCCTTCCTCCCTCCCTTCCTCCATCTCTTTTCTTCCTTCTTCCTTCCTTCCTCCTTTCCTCCCTCCCTTCTTTTCCCTTCTTCCCTTATCCCTTTCTTCCTTCCTTCCTTCCTCCCTCTTCTCTCTCTCTCTCTCTTTTCCATTTTGCATCTCTCTTTCATTTTTCTTTTGTTTTTTCTTTTCACTTGTATTTTTTTTTATTTTGTGAAAAATGGCTTTAATAAAAATCAGTTCAAAGGAGCAACTGACTCCAATTATTTGCTGCCAAGCTGAAAAGTCAAGATGTTATACAGGGATGCGAAGATAATTGCCCTGTTGGGGCAACAGTTAGTAGAATAGTTTCAATAAGGAAGATTTGGCTCTTTCTTCCTTCTGCCTGTCTTAAAATTGGAACGAGGATAAATTTGGCAGAAGAATTCACCTTGCCCCATTTCAACAATGTGCATGTTCATCACATCCCAATGATTCTTATCCCAATGATTCTGGATAGTCTATGGCAGGGAGAGCTATAAAAAAAAGTAAAAAGTAAAAATAAAGCAAAAGGAGAAATGTTTCTTCACCTTTTGCATTTGAGCATGCAAGAAGGGACAGGAAAGGAGAAAGGGAAAGAAGGAAGACAGAGAGAGAGAGAGAGAGAGAGAGAGAGAGAGAAAGAAAGAGAGAGAGAGAGAGAGAGAGAGAGAGAGAGAGAGAGAGAGAAAGAAAGAAAGAAAGAAAGAAAGAAAGAAAGAAAGAAAGAAAGAAAGAAAGAAAGAAAGAAAGAAAGAAAGAAAGAAAGAAAGAAGATTGGAAGAGACCAAGGAAATAAAAATAAGAAAAGAGGGGAAGGAAGAAGAAAGGAAAATGAAGAGGGAAGGAAAAAAGAGAAGGTAGGTAGGTAGGAAAGAAGGAAGGAAGGAAAATAAAGAAGGGGAAGGAAGAAGAGTGAATAAGGAATGAAAAGGAAGGGAGGGACAAATGAAGGAAGAAAAAAGAAGGAAAGAGGGGAAGGAAGAAGAAAGGAGAATGAAAAGGGAAGAAAAAAGAAGAGAAAGGAAGGAAGGAAGGAAGGAAGGAAGGAAGGAAGGAAGGAAGGAAGGAAGGAAGGAAGGAAGGAAGGAAGGAAGGAAGATTATAATGAGAGTGAGGGAAGCTCTCAGGGAAATCCTTCCTTAGCACTTGGCCACAACAGGTACCCTCAACACAACTCCTGTGTTGCACCCACCATGGACATGCCTATCCCAGCCACACCCACCCATGGCCACCCCCCCGAGGTCAAACACAACCCTGATACAGCCCTCAATGAAATCGAGTTGGACACCCCTGCTCTATGGCAAACGGAAACCAAACCACAATATGATAATCCACTTTGGTTATCCACATCACCGACTTTCAGGGTAAGAAGCAATCTCTCTTTCACAAAAACACCCAAAAGCAGGGAAACCCACCAATCGGTAGAACCTATTCACTTCTCAACCCCGTGTATGTTTGCTGGCTGTGAATGACAACTGAGGTCAGAAAGTCTGTTCTGACTTAGGTTTCCCAAGATCATGAAGCAGACTCCTTGTCCTGATAAAATCCCTTTTATTTGGGTTAAAGGTAATTCTTCTCCAGCAAAATCCCAGTCTTTCATGAGATTTCAGAACTACAGATCTTTATAAGGCTTGAAGCGTTGCCACGCCGATAGCTCCCAAACGCCATGCTGTAGCAGCAATTACTTGGCAAGAAGTCATGAACAGATCTTCAGCCTAATGAATTGAACTAATTGTCTCCTGCAAACCCCACTTCCCTTTCGCTCCTCTTTCTTCCCTATGGGAGGGGCCATTCACCATCCACCTGTGCCTTTACTCCCAATTTGGCCCTTGTTCCTCAGCTGTTCCCTTCTTCTGGCAGCTCTGTGCATGCGCACACTGGGAACAGGCTCCAGCTGCTCTTCTGCCCCACTGTGATCTCCGACTCCAAAAGCAGCTGATAACTGTCAGACAGCCCTGGCCCCATCTCTGCCTCCTATGCAGAGCCCTCGTCAGAGCCTTTCCCAGACTCCAGGACTGGCCCATGTTCCGCCCCCAACCTCCTCACTCTCCGAGTCTGCTGGCCACTGGCAGGCCACAACAGTGTCCAATAAATCTATAAGTAAAATCAGTTCAGCATATTTAGAGGATTTTAGTTCTTGGAGCAGAGGGAAAATTTTCAGATGGATGTTGCAATATAATCTTCAAAATTTTCATTTTGGGATTTACAAGAAACAGAGAGGCCTGTCTGAAAAATCTGTTCAGCATCTCTAATGTTTCTTTAAGGAAGGTTTTTTATCTTTTTCTGTTTTCAGTCTGTGCCTTTCATAGACCCTGAAGGGAGATTTTGTAAATTTCAAGTCAGTCCTTCTGTCTCTGGAGTCCCAGCCAATTAAAGACAATATTTATTTATGTCCTCGCTTGCCCTGTCTGTGACAAAACCAGGAGAAAACTAACGAACAAACAAACAAACATTTGAAATAAAGAATTAAAAAAAAAACAACTTTTTCATCATTTGGTTAATTTTTTTTCATGCCTGTGCTCGAATCAATAAACCGAGCCAAAAGCAAAAACCCCTCCATGGTACAAAAAATGAAATATAAACAAAAAAGTAAACAAAGTTAAACAGTAACAAATGAAATGAGAAAAGAAAACAAACAACCTTATAAACAGCGTTACCTAAACAGGGTAAGAAAATTTCAAATTGAAAAAAAGATTCTTGGATTGTTAAAAAAAAAATATGGTTACATTTGTGCCGGTGGGAAATTAACATACCCTTTTTCGATTTGTAGAAAAGATGCACATTTTTAAAAAATTGGGGGGGGAGAGGAAATTGCACATACATTTCAGTATTCTTGCATGAAAGAAGAGTACAAAACATTAAAATAAAATTTTAAAAAAGAAAACAAAATAAGTGGAATTAGCGCTAAAAAAAATAAAATTATTGACTGGCAAGCTCCAGCTCACCTTATTAGGTTGCAGAAAGCTAAAAAGCATTGGATTTGGTTAATAATTGGATGGGAAATTTCAAGGAAATCCAAGTTTATAGGATAGTGGTGGCAAACCAGGGGTGGGATTCTACCAGTTCGCACCTATTCGGTAGAACCGGTTGTTAACATTCTAAGCAGTTTGGAGAACCGATTGTTAGAAGAAATTATTGGCCTAATCCTGTAAGGAAGGCAGGAAGGAAACATTCTGGTGTTGCTTACAGAAACTGCCTCTCTATTGACCCTTATTAAATTCTTGGCAGGACTAGACTTCTTCTCTCAGGAACGTCTCTGGGGTTTTTTATCCCTACTTTGTTGGTACTTTGCTTGTGTGGAGTGACCATTCAAAGTTACAATGGCACTGAAAAAAGTGACTTATGACCATTTTTCACACTTATGACTGTTGCAGCATCCCCACAGTCATGAGAAGCCAGGCGAGGAGATGCATGCCTCCATGTGAGTGATGATGAGTTGGCCATGGCCAACATTTGGTCACATTACCACCAAGCCACACCCACAGAACCAGTTGTTAAAAAATTTGACTCCCACCCCTGTGGCAAACCTTTTTTGGCTCCCATGCTGATAATTGCGCACACGCTCGTGCACTCGCATGCCAGCACCCAGAAAGCAATGCATGCACCCCCCTGTGCATGTGATCACCCCTGCAGCCTCCACACGATTCCCCTGCTACCGCCATGCATCTGCACATGCACGCGATCACCCCTCACCATGCCACACATCTGTGCATGCGATCACCCCCCGCGCCATCTATCTGTGCATGCGTGCGCAACCCCTAGTGTGCATTGCACATCTCTGTGCATGCACACGTCTCTCCCGTGCACCACCACCCCCGCACATGCGCGCCGGATACCTGACAATCAGCTGTCAGGCAGCCCGGTGGGTGTGCATGCGCAGTGGGGTTCTTCGTGTGCCAGGGGAAATGGCTCTACATGCCACTTCTGGCATGCATGCCATAGGTTCACCATCACGGTTATAGGATAACCTGGGAAGACGAAAACAAAAAATCCGAGAAGACGATACAGGAAGTCCTTGACTTACAACCACAATTGAGCCTCCAAATCCCTGTTGCTAAGTGAGACCTTTGTAAAGTGGGTCTTTATCCCATTTGTATGACCCTTCTTCCTACTGTGAATTACTGTGCTTCTTAAGCTAGTAGCACAGTTGTTAAGTGGATCTGTTTTCCCCATTGTCAGAAGCTCACAAAAGTGACCTCGGGATACTGTGACGGTCATAACGACGAGTCCATTGCTAAGCATCTGAAGTTGGATCCCATGACCACGGGGGATGCTACAATGGTCATAAGTGTGGAAAACTAAGTCCCTAAGTCACTTTTTTTTCCAGTGCCGTTGTAAGTTTGAACGGTCACTAAATGAACTGTTGTAAATCCAGGACTACCTGTACTGTGAAGATAACGAGACATATTGTTGTGGTTCGCCGGCAGCCTGTGCAGCCGGCAGCAAAATTGGACAGTGTTGAAGAACGGGGACCAATCTGGGAAACTGGGGAGGACTTGGATGAGGGTCCTGTGTCTAAGGCAGGAATGGGGCCAGGGCCATCTGGGAGTGAGGTGCTGACTCCGGAGCCTTCGGAGTCTGGCAGCAGTGAGGAAGAGGAGCCAGGGGAGCCTGTTCCCAGTGCACATGTGCACAGAGCTGCTAGAAGGCAAGAACAGCTAAGACAAAAGGGGCGACTCAGGAGTAAGGCTGGGAGGTGATTGGCCCTCTGATAAGGTATAAAGGAAGTGCAAAGGCAGAGAAACCTTTGCAGGAAGCAAAGTCGTTCACTCTATTCAGATTAAACCATGAAGTTCTGTGTGGACTTTGTACTTTGGTTGGTTTTTTACAGTTCATTTGGCACTTTAGTTTTTGGCAGCAATTCAAAGGAGAGAAAGGTGGATGCTTATCTCGAGGGACTGTTTGGGACTCATTACGAGCTGGGAATGAACATAATTCCCAGCACAGAAATGAAACAAGAGTTGTTTTAACTAAGCATGTGCTTAGTTATGGTCTCAGGCAGCCTTGGTCAGAACACATATTATCAACAGGAGGCAAGGTTTGACTGCGGGAAAAATGAATATTTTGCTGCAGAACTCAGTTATGGGCTTTGGGGTGAACAAAGTAATTTTCAACCGATGGTGAAAAAAGAAAAGAAATTTAAGGCTTCGGATTATCATCTCTTTATCGCCGTTCTCGATTTGATGCTTTCCAGCTTCTTTGAAAGTGTCCGAGCAACTATAAATAAAAAACCTAAGCAACTGTAAATAAAAAATAAACAAATATATGATAGGTGGGTCCAATCCTCATGCGTGTCCTATGTATAATGAAGACTCGAGATAATAAAACTGCCAAGATGATAAAATTCCTCAGTGAGGCCCCGTGTTTAAATAATAGGCCAAGTTCGATCTTTGGGTTTCTTCGGGTGGCTTTGTGTAAGTTGTGTGAAATCAGATACCCAGGTTGACCCAGCTGTGTGAATGGTTGCTATTCCTTTGGCTGATATGGCGCCTACTTGAGGCTGAAGAATTTTGAACAAACAAGCATGACAAGTATCTCTGTTACTCTCTTTTCCTCCCTCTCTCTCTTCTTTCCCTCTCTCCCCCTCCTTTCCCCTCTCTCTTTCCCTTGCTCTCCTTCCCTGCTCTCTCCTGCTCTCTCCCTCTTACTCTCCTCCCTTCCCACTCTCACTTACTCTCCTTCTCTTTCTCCCTTCCTCTTTCTCCCTCCCTCGCTTACTCTCCTTCCCTCACTCTCTCTCCCCTCCTCTCTCATTCTCTCCTTCCCTCTCTCCCTCCCTCTCTTTCTTTCCCTCCCCCCTCTCTCCCTCCCTCTCTTTCTCACTTTCTCTCTCTCTTTACCTTCCTCCTCCTTCCTTTTACGCCACTTCCCTCCCTCTCTCTTCTTTCCTCCCTCTCCCTTCTTCTTTTGTTCTCTTTCCCACACTCTCCTTCCCTGCCCTCTCCTGCTCTCTCCCTCTTACTCTCTTTCCTTCCCTCTCTCTCACTCCCACTTTCTCCCTTCCTCTTTCTCCCTCCCTTGCTTACTCTCCTTCCCTTCTTCCCTCTCCTCCTCTCATTCTCTCTCCCCGCCTCCCTTTCTCTCTCTTCCTCCCTCCCTCCCTCCCTTCTTCTCTCTCCCCCCTCTCCCTCCATCTCTCCCTCCCTCTCTTCCCTGGCCCCATCACCTCTATTAGAACCAACCCAGGTAACCCAAAGCGCCTCCTTGCTGCACCCTCTTTGATCCAAACGGGGTGCAGCGCCCAAGTAAGCCCGAAGGTTGAAACCTCCACCAACAACCCAACTTTTCTCAACCGAGATGGAAAGAACGCCAAGAAGCGACCCATTCGGGGCTCTAACGGGCTAGATTTCTGCGCTCAGGGAGTTTTTTTTTTAACTTAAGACAAATCCTCCAGGCTCCTCGAAGCTGCTACTAAAGCGGAGCTGCCGTCCGTCCGTCCCCGGGTCGGAGCAGCTTCTCCCCACCGCCTTGGATGGGACGCCCCCCACCCCTGCACCAACCCCCCCCCCCGGAAAGGTGGGCTCTGGCCGTCGGCGCTGCGCTGGTCCCTGTGCCCCTCGGTTCCCCCTCCCCGGCTGGGAAGGCGGGGAGAGCGCTGCTGCGAACGCGCTTTCTTACCGTCAGAGGGAGTTGGGACCCTGAGGTTTCCTGCGTTACTCACTCGCCCAAACCCGGGCTCCTTGCAATAAATAGCAGCTCCTCGCCCTCGGGCTCCTCTGTTGCCGCCTCCGACTCCTTTGGCGACCCCTGGAAAGGGGGAAGAGCCCCCTCCTCCCGCCCCTTCGCCACCGGCCCCAGGTAGCCAGTCCTCCCCTCCTCCGTCCCATCCATGTGGACTCACCAGCTGTTGCCACTCGGACTCTTCCTCCACTCCGTCCTGGCCGTCCCGCTGGCAGGTTAGTTTGATCTCCGGCCGGCCGGGCGTCGCTCTCGGGGTCCCAACGCTCGGCCGAGGGGCTGGTCGTGGAGACGCGCACACGCGTGTAACCCGGGAAGTGTGGGAGGAGAAGGGGAGGAGGAGGAGAAGGAAGAAGAAGAGAAGGAGGATGTCTGGGTGCTCCGGGCGCTTGGAGGAGAACGCCGGCGAGGGGTGTTGGGCGGAATGCAACCGTCGGGGGATGTCTTTGCGGTCGTGGAGAGGCGCACACGCGTGTACGCGGGAGGGAAGGGAGGAAGAGGAGGAGGGGAGGTGTGGGGCTCCGGAGGCTTGGAGGAAAACGCCGCGAGGGATGTTGGGCAGAATGCAATCGTCGGGGGATATTGAGGGGTCGTGGAGACGCAGACACGCGTGTACGCGGAAGGGAAGTGGGGAAGAGGAGGAGGAAGGGGAGGTTTGGGCTCTCCGGGCGGTTGGAGGAGAACGCCGCGAGGGGCGTTGGGCGGAATGAAATCGTTGCGGTCGTGGAGACGCCTACACGCGTGTCCGCGGGAGGGAAGGGAGGAAGAGGAGGTAGGGGAGGTTGGCCGCTCCGGGCGTTTACAGGAAAACGCCTCCAGGGGCTTTGGGCATATTGCAACCGTTGAGGGATGTTGTGTATCGTTGCGGACGTAGAGACGCGTATACGCGGAAGTTTGCGCGCCGCGCGCGGCTCTTTAAAAGGGTTCCTCACTGGGCGAGCTCAGGGTTCAAGAAGTGTGTTCTTGGACCTCTGCTTGCCCGCCCAGTTTTTTTTTTTGGGGGGGGACCAAGCGAGGTGCTGTAGTCGGGACAAGAGGAGAAGCGGGAGAAAGAAAAATCCGGCGGCGCAGGGGTTAAGTTTGCGGTGGGACGCCTCTTCCCGGGACAGGTTTAAAGGGAAAGGGGAGGCAGGAGAAAATCCTGAAGCAGACCCCCGCCCCGCCCCGCCGCGTCCCCAAACGGCTGGCTGGTCTTTGCAGAAGCGCCTTCGTTTTCCTTTTGCAAACTTCTGTTGCGCGCCTTTGTGCCGATAAAGGAGAATATTTGGAGCTCGGGGTTGAAACGCGGAGTGCTTGGTGCTCTCTGAGCTCGGTGGTTTTCTTGCAGGCGTTTCGTAAACCCGAGCGAAGCTAAGATCAGCGCTGACGACGAGCACCGGTGCTTTCTAGTTTGGGTCATGAAAACGTCTGCAAGCAAACGTTACCAAGCTCGGACAGTTACTCCCCCGCGTGTGCTTGTGTATACAAACAGAAAGGAGGCGCGCGTGCGTTCTACAAATGTTGTGTTTGTGTATGTGTGTGTGTGTGTGTAGATAGATAGACAGACAGACAGATCTTTCTACCTGCTCTTCTATATCTTCTCTCTCTTTTATCTTCTATCATCTATCTATGATTTATGATATATGTACCTATCTATCTACCCTTTATCCTCTGTATATTCTTCTCTCTTTTTCTGCCTGCCTGCCTCTGCCTGCCTGCCTACCTATCTAAATCTATCCTCTTTTCTATCTCCTCTCCTCTATACGTTCTCTCTTCTATATCTTCTATCATCTAATGATTTATTACCTATTTTCCAACTATGCATCCACATATCTATCATCTATGATCTATCTATTCTCACTCCTCTCCTCTCTTTCATCTATCTATCTATCTATCTATCTATCTATCTATCTATCTATCTATCTATCTATCTATCTATCATCTATCTATCTAATCTACCTACTTTCTACCCTTCTCTCCTCTCCCTTCTTCTATATCTTCTATGTTCTATGATTTATAATCTATGTATCTCTTCCCTATGATCCATCATTTATGATCTATCTATTTTGTCTCTCCTTTCTATCTATCTATCTATCTATCTATCTATCTATCTATCTATCTATCTATCTATCTATCTATCTATCTATCTCTTGTACGTGTAAGCAACCCGCAAGGCTGGCGCGCCAGTTACACGTGCAAAACCGCTCGGCTGTTGGGCGACTGGTGTGCCAGCTTTGGGTAAAATCTCCGCTTTCAATTCCCGATGCGGATGGGTGGGAGGGATTCAGCCCTTTGGGAAGGAAGCAAAAAATCCCCTCCCTCGCCCGTCCGGTCTTTGGGAATCTGTCCGCTGGCGCCGGGTGGATTGTTCCGTGTCGAGCCGAGTTTATGACAGGCGACTTCTCTGAACTCTACCGGTGCGACTTCCAGCGCTTGTGCGTGACCGGGGTTTTGGGAGCCAGTGAGTTGGTTATTTTTTTTCTCCATCTCTGACCGATCCCAACTTCAGACAAATGGCAAGAAAGGAACACACAAGAGAGGAGCGAGGTGTAAACGCGCAACGCTCGTTGGAGAGATATTTTTTCCTGAGGGTCTTGGATGGGAATTGCAGCTCTCCCATCTTTTTAAAAAAGTTTTCTTTTTCTTTCTTTCTTTTAAAAAGCGCATTTGATTCTTTGTCTCTCCCCCCCCCCCCCTTTTCACTGGTCTGAGTTGAGACAATAGAATAGAATAGGATAGGATAGAATTAGAATTAGGAATAGGAATAAAATTAGGAATAGGCATAAAATTAGGAATAGGAGTAGAATTGGAATTGGAATTGGAAATGTAATAGGAATAGAATTAAGAATAGGATAGGACAGGATAGGATAGGATAGGGTAGAATTGGAATTAGAATTAGGAATAGAATTAGGAATAGAATTAGAATTAGGAATAGGAATAGAATTAGAATTAGGAATAGGAATAGAATTGGAATTGGAGATGGAAAAGCAATAGAATTAGAATTAGAATTAGAATTAGAATTAGAATTAAAACAGAACAGAACAGAACAGAACAGAATAGAATAGAACCGATTTTTTTATTGGCCAAGTGTGATTGGACACACAAGGAATTTGTCTTTGGTGCATATGCTCTCAGTGTAACATTAAAAAAAAATACATTCATCAAGTTGAGACAAGATACAGAGGCCCCAAAAAAATCTGTTGAGAGGACTTTAGAGAGAAACAGGAAGCAAGTAAGGCTCACCTAAATGCTGGGCATGAAATTTTGCCTTTGTAGGTCAAATTAAGAAGGTTTTTTTTTCCTGTAGGGGGGGCGGGATGAGGACTCCTGACCCAAAAGCACTAGCGACATGTAGATGTCAACAAATAAATAGAATACAAACAGGTTCCTGTGGAGTAGACATTGGGAGTTGACTTTGGGGTCCCCAAAGAGCTTTGACTTGGATGCCAACCAGATGGAAGCATCTCAACAACCTTGATCAAGCTCCAAAAAAAGAAAAAAGAAAACCCCAAGGTTGGATTTGGTTAGTTATGGGTGTTTGCAGGAGATGATCAAGAACATTGTAAAGACGGTGGCCAAGATGATGTGGAAAAAAACAGGTGGAATTTCCATTGCTCCGTCATGGCTGCCATCTTGACTTTTTTTGACTGTGCTTTGAGAGCAACGCTGCAGTTGGGATTGGATGGGAGTCTCAGAGAAAATCCCAGGCTTGGGGTCTTGATTGGGAAGCTAAATCACATCCAAGAAGGCAAGAGAAAACTTCTATTGATCTATCAACCTGCTGATCTACCTCTCTGTGTGTGTCTATTTCTCTCCCTCTCTATTTCTATCTCCCTCTCTCTCATCTGTTGATCTATCTCTTGATCTGTCAGTCTCTTGATTTGTCAACTTATTGACCTACCAATCTATCTCTGTTTCTCTCTCTTGACCTATTTCTCTATCTCTCAACCTATCTATCAATCTGTCAATCTCTTGATCTGTCTATTAATCTATTGATCTGTCAACCTACTGACCTATCTCTCTGTGTCAACCTATCTCTCTACCTCTCTATTTCTCTCTCTCTCCTTATGTATTGATCTATTGACCTATCTATTGATCTATCAATCTCTTGCTCTATCTGTCAATCTATTGATCTATCGACTTACTCTCCTACCAATCTCTCTCTCTCTCTTTCTCTCTTGACCTATTTATTTGTCTATCTCTTGACCTATCTATCAATCTGTCAATCTATTGATCTATCTATCTATTGATTATGGACTTAGTGACTTACTGACATATCCATCCACCCACCCATGTCTGCCTGCCTGACTGTCTGTCTGTCTGTATCTACCTCTATCTATCTTTATCTGTTTATCTGTCTATCTCTGTCTTTCTCTGTCTATCTGTCTGTCTGTCTATTTCTGTGTCTATCTGTCTATATCTATAGCTATCTATCTGTCTGTCTATCTGTCTATTTCCATCTGTCTATCTATCTCTGTCTGTCTCTGTCTATATTTATTTGTCTGTCTGTGTCTATCTGTCAATCTATCTTATTTCTATCTATCTGTCTATCTGTCTGTCTATCTATCTCTATCTGTCTGTCTGTCTCTGTCTATCTCTATCTGTCTATCTCCGTCTTTCTCTGTCTGTCTGTCTGTGTCTATCTCTGTGTCTATCTGTCTATATCTATAGCTATCTATCTGTCTGTCTATCTGTCTATCTCTATCTATCTGTCTATCTATCTCTGTCTGTCTGTCTCTGTCTATATCTATTTGTCTGTCTGTGTCTATCTGTCAATCTATCTTATTTCTATCTGTCTGTCTATCTCTGTCTGTCTGTCTGTCTGTCTGTCTGTCTGTCTGTCTGTCTGTCTCTGTCTATCTCTATCTATCTGTCTATCTGATTGATTTGCATGTCACCCAACTTGTCTAGGCATCTTCCCTACTATTGACCTCTGAAGGCATCAAGAGTACTGATTAACTTTACTGTTACCCTTGCAAACATTATATAAAAATATAGTTTACACATCGGGAAAACTGTAGCTGCTCATATTGTTCCAATTTTCAGTAATTTTTCCAGTCATAATATATATCCATTCAAAATATTAGAGCAGGCTTGTCCTTTTACCTTTCCACTCCCGTGGCAGATACATTCTATCAATGACGAGGTTGGGTCTGGGATTTTCTCCATTTTTTCATTCTGTCCCCTTCCAAATAACTTCGCCATCTAAGCAATGCCATCATTAACATTATCTGAGGCACAATATTTTCTTTGGATCCCTTGGATGTTGTTTCAGTCTTAGTTCCTCCTTTTGAAGGAAATAATAATAGCATTTAACTTAAGTAAAGGTGTGGGTACAATTTGAATCCACCCTTTAACACCTAACTGATTTTCTTATTTTTCTATTATGGATGCTATGACACCCACTCCTCTTAAAAAAAACAAACCATTTTTTAAATCTCAGTTACAACTCTTTAATCTCAGTTACAACTCTTTCTTGAGGTGGATGGCTACAGACATTAATTAAATAAATGTATAAATCAAATTCCATTTAGAAGTTTTCTGCTGCGGGATGGGTGATTCTATTTGTTACTGGCTTTGTAGAAAGCGATCATTTCATATTTCCATAGAGGTTTGGATTTTCTACAGCCGACAGTAAGATTTATATTTAGCTCCAGTGCAGGGGGAAAAACACCCCTTTAACCAAATACATGCTCACAATTTATCTTAAGTTTGAATTAAACTCCTTTTAATACAGTCAATTAAATGATGTAGTCTAGCCATCGGATCTGGGTTGCAAAACCTTGAACGAGTCCAGAGTGACAACTGGCAGTTTTCTATCTCTCTTCATTGCCCTCATGTGGACATCTGGATTTTTGCAGCCTAAAGTGGACATCCTTAAATTGTTAGAAATATGTGTGCAAATTGGTCTGTCTGTCTGTCTGTCTGTCTGTCTATCTATCTATCTATCTATCTATCTATCTATCTATCTATCTATCTATCTATCTATCTATCTATCTATCTATCTATCTATCTATCTATCTATCTATCTATCTATCTATCTGCAAAATACCCCTCACACATCATCACAAAATCTCCAGAAACGTAAAGCCTACAAACTTGAAATTTGGCCTGTATGTTCCTCTTGGCTTCTAGGGGCTCGCTAAGAAAGGATTCTTCAAAATGGCCATTAGAGCATTAATATTTCCTATATTATTATTATTAACACACTCTTATGCTAAGGAGTTCTACTCCTCCTCCCCACCTGAAAAGAAATCTCTTCCAAAGGCAAAACACAAACAGAGGAGTTTCAGTTGCAGTTTCACAGCACCAAGCAGCTTTAGTACAGAACAGTTAAGCTAAGCCACGCCCAGGCTCCTTGCTGTCTCCTTGCTCACATAGCAAATACTCTTTCAGTTTCCAAACAGCCCTCAATTTTCTCACACACTGACAGGACACTATCCAGATGCCTACTGATGGATGCTGGTAGGCAGAAGCAGAATTCCCCCCCCCTTATTTTCCTCCCCAAAAACTAAGCCAAACCACATAGTTTCATAGTGAAGCATGGGTATAGAGCTTGTGTGTGTGTATATGTGTGTGTGTGTTCTTTCTTTTTTCTTCTGCAAACTGTTTCCTCTCTATTTTTCCACATGACAAAACTCTGCAGGTTATAATCCACCTAAGAGGCAAGTTTTATTAATATCTATTTGAACGCTTTCCTCTTTCTAAGTGTCTCTGATCAGTTAAATAAATAAGGATCAAAACCGGTCAAACTCCCTCCCTTCTAATATCCTGGATTAATACTGTGGCCTCATGTGAACTTTCTGAGGTAGATTAGGGTCACAAAACAATTTATGCAAGGCTATCTTGGAATTAAATGTCAGACCAGGAATTTGAACCTGAAAACCTTCGTTAGTATAAAATGTACAAAACGTGCTACATTTTGTCGTGTGTTGTTAAAAGTTTCCAGCAGGTGCAAAGAACAACACAACATACTTGCCTTAAAAATTCTGACTTTTGCAAATGTCGAAAGCAGTTTATTTCTGCACAGGACACAAAGAGGAGATAGTGTGGACAACAATCTTGCACACATTTATCTTGGAATACATCTTTTTGAACCCAGAATATTTACTTCCTGAGAGCAATAAAATTGTATACCAGTTTAACCATCATAGTACAGAAACCTGACCCTAAGTCTACTAGGGGAGTTAACTCTTTATGGAATTATGCTTCCTAGTACAGATAGATAGCCCTTGATTTACAACCAAATAAGTGAGCCCAAAATTTTGGTTATTAAGTGAGACATTTCCTTTTTTTTAAAGTTTTTTTTATTTTTTTTAAAGACAAACACTAACAAACACAAACATAAAATATCAACATAAAACCATCTTCCAAAATACAGCGTGTTGGTTGGCACATTTCTTCTGTGCAATGTCATAATATCAACAGTCTTACCCTTCCAAACATACATTCATATTACATAAATCAACTATACATATTATATCGTATTATATTGTATTATTATTATATCATCATTAGACTCAACTACAAATTCACATAATTCTTATTGAGCAAATCTTAGTTTTAACCAATCTGAGAACATACAATTCATTTCATTATATTCAATTATATAATATCTTTACATTATATTATCTTGCATATCACACAATTTCTTTTTTATAACTCATTTTACTTCTCTATTTTCTTATCTAACCATTGATAAAATAGATCCCAGATTTTGTAATATTCTTTATCTTCTTGCTCTCTGATTGCTAATGTCAATTTACTCATTTCGGCACATTCCATCATTTTCTTAATCACCTCCTCTTCTATCGGATTTTTTTCACTCTTCCAATTTATAGCAAATACAATTCTAGCCGCTGTTAACACATTTATAATTAAATATATCAATTCTCTACTGTATCCTTCAGGCAAGATACCCAATAAAAATATCTCTGGTTTCAAATCTATGTTCTGTTTTGTCATTTTTCCAAGCCATGGATGAATTTTAGTCCAGTATCTCTTGGCTTCCACACACATCCACCATATATGATAATATGATCCAGGTATCTGATGACACTTCCAACATTTCTCTGACTTATTCTTGAACTTCCTTGTAAGTGAGACATTTCTTAAGTGAGTGATCTCCTTTTGCTTCCTTCGGACAAGCGAAGTCAATGAGGAGGCCTAGATTTGCTTAACAAACCCGTTGCTCCCTTAATAGCTGCAGTGGTTTGCTTAACAAAGGTGACAAGAACAGTCATAAAATGGGGGCAAAACTCACAGAACGAATGTCTCACTTAGCAACAGAAATGTTGGATTCAATTGTGGTCATAAGTTGAGGATTACCTGTATTCTGACTGAGGAACCAATCCCATAGTTTTAAGCAGCTCGGTGTTTCCTTGGGACCCTGTCTGAAAAACAGAAAGGGCGAACTTGCTAGCTTAATCAGAATGGAAGCTGGAAGGAACCTTGGAGGTCTTCTAGTCCAAGCAGGAGATCCTATATCCGTGATGGCGAACCTATGGCACGTGTGCCACAGGTGCCACACAGAGCCATTTGTGCCAGCACGTGAGCCACAAGCAAACTTATCTCACTGCACATGGGCGCACCTCCCAGCTGATTTTTGGCCTCCCAGAGGCTTGAGGAAAGTCTTTGCAGGCTGAAAAATAGGCCCGTTTCATCACTTCCTGTATTTCCAGAAATATCGGAAGTGACGAAACGGGGCCATTTTTTGGCTGCGAAGGCTGCAGAAGCTTTCCTCAAGCTTCTGGGAGGCCGAAAAAGGCCTCAAATGAGCCAAAAATCATCTGGGGGGCACAATGCAGGCAAGGGGGTGGTGGGGGAGGGGGGATTGCACATGCATGCGCAGGGGGCGTAGGCAGGGCATGCGCCATGCCTTCTGGGTGCCGGCACGCAAGCGCATGAGCACAAGCTCACACACAATTTTTGGTACAGGAGTCCAAAAAGGTTAGTCACCACTGTCCTATATCATTCCAGACAAGTGGCTGTCTAGTCTCTTCTTAAAAACCTCCAGTGCAACTTCTGGTGGTAAGCCGTTCCACTGGTTGATTGTCCTCACCATTAGGAAGTTTCTCCTTAATTCCAGGTTGCTTCTCTCCTTGATTACTTTCCATCCATTCTTTCTTCTGGTGCTTTGGAGAATAGCTTAACTCCCTCTTCTTTGTGGCAGCCCTTCAATTTTGGAAGACTGCTATCATGTCACTCCTTAATCCTTCTTTTCATTAGACAGAAGCTACTCAATCAATCAATCAATCAGTTTATTGCAGTCTTAGACCAGAGTCCAGAACAAATAAACGCTCTCAGTAAATATACAATTAAAAATTCTGGTATAAAGTAATGAATAATTAAAATCTATAATAAAATCCAGTCTGTCAATTATACATGATCTAATTGATTGAGTGATTGAACCTACTCAGTTCCCAATTGAATACTTTTGCTGGCTTTGATGTTTATTTTATTTATTTATTTATTTATTTATTTATTTATTTATTTTGTCAAGCATGTATGAGAAAACAAGTATGTATAAACATAACATATAAACATATAAGTATAAACAGGTATAAATATATACATGATAAATGAGTACAAATAAATGGGGACAGTAGGACAGGGACTGTAGGCATGCTGGTGCGCTTATGCACGCCCCCTTACAAACCTCTTAGGAATGGAGTGAGGTCAACAGTAGACAGTTTGAGGTTAAAGTTTTGGGGTTTTGAGGATGTAACAACAGAGTCAGGTAGTGAATTCCAGGCATTGACCACTCTGTTGCTGAAGTTGTATTTTCTGCAATCAAGTTTGCAGTGGTTTACATTGAGTTTCTATCTGTTGTGTGCTCTTGTATTGTTGTGGTTGAAGCTGAAGTAGTTGTTGACAGGTAGGACTTTGTAGCAAACAATTTTGTGTACTAAGCTTAGATCAGACCGCAGGCGGCATAGTTCTAAGTTGTCTAGGTCCAAAATTTTGAGCCTGGTGGCACCAGGTATTCTATTGCGAGCAGAGGAGTGTAGTACTCTTCTCGTGAAATACCTCTGGACTTGCTAAATCGTATTAATGTCCGTTATACAGTGTGGATTTCAGGCAGATGTTGACATAAATACTTTGTACTGGGTAGCTGTTCACCTTGCTTCTCCTTAATAAATTGCACAGTGGGAAGTGGGAAAAGGAAAGGTGTCAGAGGACACTGAGAAACAATGTCCTTTGGTCCTTTCCTCCATAAATATGACAAAGTTGATGGCCCTCAAAAGGAGAGAGGAAACCGGTCTTATGGCTGCACCTGAACTTCCTGCAACACACTGTGATCAAATCCCTTTTTTGTGGCGTTTCCTTGTTATTCTTTCCAAACCCAACGGAATGTTGGAAATAAACTGTGGAAAGGGACCTTCTCTGCTCTCACCAACTTAATGATTCTCCAAACGCTGAAAAGCATCGAACCAAAACATGGGTGTCAGGGGGAAAAGGGGTAATAGAAAGGTTGAGTTCAAACGTTAGCTATGAATGGTGAGGAAGTCTGGGCGGGATCTGCAGGCAAGAAAATTCAGAAATACATTTCTCTCCCTCTCCCCCCTTCCTTCCTTCCTTCCTTCCTTCCTTCCTTCCTTCCTCCCTTCCTTCCTTCCTTCCTTCCTTCCTTCCTTCCTTCCTTCCTTCCTTCCTTCCTTCCTTCCTCCCTTCCTTCCTTCTCTCTCTCATCATTTCTTCCTTCTTTCTCTCTCTCTCCCTTCCTTCCTTCTTTCTTTCTCTCCCTCTCCCTGTCTCTCTCATCCTTCCTTCCTTCTTGCTTTCTCTTTCTCACTTTCTCTTTCTTTCTTTCTTCCTTTCTTTATTTTATTTATTTTTTTATTTATTTATTTGATTTGCTTTTTACAAGATAATTACAAGTGTATACATAGTTGTGAATATATGAAATGGGTACATATAAGAAAATAAAGAATAAGAGAAACAATAGGACAGGGACGTTTGGTGCTATGCTTTAGGAAAGGGGTGAGGTCAATCTCTAAGGTTAAAGTTTTGGGGTTTGGGAAGAGACTTTTCTTTATTGCTTCTTTCTTCAAGTTTGGTGCTTTCTTTCTTTTATGGTTAAAGCTGAAGTATTCATTGACAGGTTTCTTTCTTTCTTTTTTTTACTTTGCTTAGTCTTTCTTTCTCTTTCTCTTTCTTTCTTTCTTTCTTTCTTTCTTTCTTTCTTTCTTCTTCTTTCTTTCTTTCTTTCTTTCTTTTTACTTTCTTCTTTCTTTCTTACTTCTTTCTTTCTTTCTTTCTTTCTCTTCTTTCTCTCTTCTTGCCTGCAGAGCCTGGCCAGATCCAGCCAACTTTTGAACTCAACCTTTCTATTCCCACTTTCTTTCCCTCTTCCAGGCCATGTGAACCAGGTGAATTATTTTTTAATATTAAGGGGTAGGAAAGCCTTATGGAAGCCAAACTTCCTCACCATTCATGGACAAGGAACTGTCTGAAGTTGGTGAGCATTTTTTTCACCACTGAATTTCATTTTGTTAGATAGCATCCAATGTTTAAGTCTGTCAAGATCCATCTGTGTCTTCTAAGCCTATCTTCTGGAGTGTTGGCTATTCCTGCCAACTTAGTGTCATCTGCAAATTTGATGAGTTCCCTATCTATCCCCTCATCCAAATCATTGATAAAGATTGTGATGACCCGGGGTGTGGCACAAAAGCAACAAAGTCACAAAAATAGGCATAGTCCCTTTAATACCTCCAGCTTGGTCTCCCAATGTCCAGTTATCATCGGCTGGAGAAAAAACTCCCAAAAACAGTTTTCAAAGGGAAGAAATTCCGTGCGAACTCAAAGCACATATAAATGATAAATAAAAAAACCAACACAGACCACACTGAAGCAATTAATGAGGCAGGGCAGGATAAGAGATTGAAGACATCAAAAGATAACGAAACACACACACTTGGGAGGATGCCAAAACTCAGATAAGACTTGACAAACCAGAATAATTTCACACTTTGCTTCCAGCAACTTTGCCATGCGTAGTTTGCCTTTTTAAACAGTTTTCCCAGCTGCAGCCCATGAAGGGGATCAGGGCCCTTTCCTCCCCCATAAACCACGCAACTCACATTGCTCCCTTCTCCGTTCCTCCCTGCGTGCCCTAGGATGAAGAGGGGGTGGGACTGGGTCTTCCTCTGAATGCCCAGCTGGACTGTGACCTTCCCCAGTTTCTTCCACAGCCACCAGAGCCACACTCCCATTCCCTGTCAGCTGTTCCACCTCTCCCTCGGAATCAGACTCCAACAGGGGCATGACAAAGATGTTGAAGAGTACTGGGCTTAAAACAGAGCCTTTGGGGTACTCAAGTGCATACTTCCCTCCATGTAGATGCAGTTCCATTGACGACTACACATTGAGTGCAATTGGTCAGACAGTTACGAATCCATTTGGTGGTGATGCTGTCTAACCCATATTTCTCTATGTTATCAAGTAGGAGGTTGTGGTCTACTTTATCAAATGCCTTACTGGAACCCAAATAAATTATATCCACAGTGTTCCTTTGGTCCGCTAATTTTATCACTTTTGCAGGCAAAAAAAAATCACCCACGCTTGATATTGCAGATGTGCAACTACCATAATAACATGGTTGTTAAGTGAATCTAGCTTCCTCATTGGCAGAAGGTCATCAGAATTGATCACCTGACCTCAGGTGACACTTGCAACCATCATAAATATGAATTGGTTGCTTGCCAAGTGTCTGAATTTTGATCATCTGACCATGGGAATGAGGCAATGGTCATAAGGGTGAAAAACAGTCATAAAGTCACTTTTTCAGTGCTGTTATAACTTTGAATGGTCACTAAATGAACCATTGTAAGACAAGGACTACTAGCAGATGTTTAATGTGAAACTGGCAAAAGATTTGTATATACTGTATTCATTTTTTTTTCTTGGTCTTCTTGATGTGAGATGAAGAAGTTAGATAGAAAGGACCTTAATTCTCTTCATCCATAGCTTGATGTCTGAATCCAATTGTGTTTACTGGGGACAGATTTTTAAAGCAGGGGAGTGCAAATTTTATGGCAATCTGGGAATGTGCACAAATTTCCACCAATTTTAGAACCAGTTGGATTTGCTGTTGTTGAAGGACTTAAACCATTTTGAAACACATATTTAATATATGAACACAAAGCTTGCTCCATCTAAAGTTGTATATTGAAGGTAAAGGTTCCCCTTGCACATACGTGCTAGTCGTTTCTGGCTCTTGGAGGGTGGTGCTCATCTCCGTTACAAAGCTGAAGAGCTAGCGCTGTCTGAAGATGTCTCCATGGTCATGTGGCTGCCATGACTGAATGCCTTTGAAGGTGCATGCATCGCTGTTCCCTTCCCACCAAAAGGCTCCCCATTTTTCTACTTGCATTTTTTGCAAGCTTTCGAACTGCTAGTTTGGCAGAAGCTGTGACAAGTAACGGGAGCTCACTCCATGATGCGGTGCTAGGGATTCGAACCGCTGAACTGCCGACCTTTCTGATCGACAAGCTCAGTGTCTTAGCCACTGAGCCACCGTGTTCCATAAATTGCATATTAGAAAAGATAGAACATATACTTGGTTATTCATCCCCTTCCCTCTACCCTTCCCTCCTCCAAGGCTTAATTGGCTATGCATGATTGTGGCTGTGTATTGTTTGAATAATATCGTTTGGGAAACTGATCTGGTGAGCTAACATCTTTATTAAGTCCTTCTGTGTTGGTAGTAGAAAGTGCAACTCATCTTGTCTATTCAAATTCCCATCCACCACCTTTTCATGTTAACTTTTGCCAGGCTTTGGTTGTTGTTGTTTTTTTTTTTTGTAAGCAAAAAAAGAAAGAAACAAAAAACGCACTCGGCAAAGATGGGAACGGGAGTAGAAAATTTTTAAAAAATGCATCTGGGAAGAATTTCTATGTTCAGATCCCCAAGGATTGAATTTTAACCCTGGATCGCTTTTGCTGATGTGCCAAAAAATTGCTCAAGTGCTGTTTATCTACAAGTCACTAAATGAATTGTTGTTAGTCAAGAAGTATCTGTTCTCTCTCTCATCATTAGAAAACTTAGGAAAAGATCAAAAGCACATCCTCAAGGCCTGATACTTTATTCATGCTTTGGCAAGTCTGCTTCTTTTCTCTCTTTTTTTAGCAATTGTATTCATTTAACAGTGAGCCTGGCATGTTTTATCTGAAAGTTTGAGAAGCTACAAAATAATGCAATCAACAACAAACTATTTTTTCCAGCCAAGATCTGATTTATTTTCCTGCACAATAACTCCTTCCATGAAGAAGAAAAGAAGAGATAGAATAGATAGATAGATTTCTTTATTGGCCAAGTGTGATTGGACACACAAGGAATTTGTCTTGGTACAAATGCTCTCAGTGTACCTAAAAGAAAAGAGACATTCATCAAGAGTCAAGAATCATCAGGTACAACACTTAATAATAGTCATCGGGTACAATAAGAATAGAATAGATCTTCCTAAATTTATTTATTTGTTCCAGACAATACCAATAAAAATACATAAAAAATACTTTGTGGAACTCAACAGGATAATAGCAAAATTTATTTGGCAAGGGAAAAAAAATGAGAATAAATTTAAAAGCAATGCAAGATGTGAAGAGCGGGGGGGTATGGCACTCCTAAATTCGGAACTATATCACAGTGCAGTTTCCTTACCCTGGTTGAAAGAATGGGTAAATTTATCGAATAAAAGAATATTATTTCTAGAAGGCCATGATCTACAGAGGGGGTGGCATGCATTCTTATGGACATGGGGAAAACTAAACAGAATTACTTCCACAGACGTAATTAGAGACTCTTTATTGGCTAATTGGAATAAAATAAAGAAAAAACACTATCTAAAGATTCCGATTTGGATCTCAATGATGGAGGCGATGATACATCCAAACAATCTGGATATTAACAAGATGATAAAATATAAAGACCTACTGGATGCACAAGGAACTTTAAAATCATGGCAAGATCTCCAAGAACAAGGGCTATGAATTGACCGGTGGGCTTACCTCCAAATACAAAATAAATATAGACAGGATAAGAAAGTTTTTGGAATCTAGAGTAAGCACAACAATTAGATAAAATCTTACTAGGTTCAGACAAAAAAAATATAACCAAATTTTACAACTACCTACTAGAGATAGAATTAGAGGAGGAAATAGTCAAAGGCAATATGATAGCTTGGAGTAGAAACATAGGATGTAGCATCACTTTAATAGAATGGGAAAAGGTCTGGACCAGGAATAATAAAATCACAAAATCAGCAACATATAAAGAAAATACCTATAAAATGTTTTACAGAAGGCATCTCCTTCGAGATTAGCGAAGATATCTCCTAACATGAATCCGAATTGCTGGAAATGTAAAAAGAAGCACGGAACATTCTATCATATGTGGTGGTCCTGTACAGAGGCCCAAAGATACTGGCGAAGAATCAAAAAATGGTTGGAGGAAATTACTGCTGAGCAGATTGAATTAAAACCAGAATTCTTCCTATTAGGGATATGCAATAGACAATTTTCAAAAAAAGCTAAATATATAATATTACACATACTTACTGCAGCTAGATTAGATTTTGCACAATGTTGGAAACAAGCTGATATTCCAGCAGAGGAAATAACTATTCAGAAAATAGTAAACTGTGCAGAAATGGATAAATTGACCCTAGCACTTAAGGATAAAGAATCAACAGAATATTACAAGAGTTGGGAATGTTGGTACAATTGGATAGAACAAAGATAGATAATATAATAGTAAACATTATTAAACTATAAAGGAGATTAAGCTACACTGGTAGTAACTATATATTCGCATTAAGATTTAATTGTAAATATGACACCAATAATGATAACAAAGAAGGAACCACAAACTGTCAATAATGGAATTGCCCTTGATTCATTTTTTTGTTTTCTTTGTTTTTCTATGTTGTGTATGTGTTTGTTAATTTATTTTAATTGTATATTCAATAAAGTTTGCTTTTTTTAAAAAAAGAATGGAATAGAACAGAACAGAACAGAACAGAACAGAACAGAACAGAACAGAATAGAATAGAATAGAATAGAATAGAATAGAATAGAATTCTTTATTGGCCAAGTGTGATTGGACACACAAGGAATTTGTTTGGTGCAAATGCTCTCAGTGAACCTAAAAGAAAAGATACATTCATCAAAAGTCAAGAATCATAAGGTATAACACTTAACAATAGTCATAGGGTACAATAAGCAATCAAGTCATACTAGGAAACAGTCAATAAAAATCATAAGGATACAAGCGACAAGGTTACAGTCATACAGTCACAAGTGGGAGGGGAGGGGTGATAAGGAATGATGAGAAGATTAACAGTAATAGTAGTGCAGACTTTGTAAATAGCTGGACAGTGTTGAGGGAATGAGTTGTTAAGCAGAGTGATGGCAATCATGGAGAAAACTGTCCTTGTGTCTAGTTGTTCTTGTGTACAGTGCTCGATAGCATTGTTTTGAGGGTAGGAGTTGAAACAGTTTCTGTCTGGGATGTGAGATGTCCGTAGATATTTTCACAGCCCTCTTTTTGACTCGTGCAGGATACAGGTCCTGTATATATAAGAAAAGATGAAAGCTTTGAATGTAGACTACATCCAACTGCAGAATGCAATATGCCTCTCTGCCTTGTACGATGCCAATCTTTTGGGAGAAAAGAGTAAAACCAGGATTTGCTGGGTGAGAAGGCAGATATGAGATGGAAAAAACACAATTGCAGGTTGTCTCTCATAGTGTAAAACTAGTTAGAGACACATCACCCCAAAACAGCAGCATAATTCCATGAAGTTGTTATTATTTTTAAAAGTCTATCCAATAAACAGACAAAATAAGATTTGGATCCCAGTTGCAGCCTATAAATTCCAGGCAGTGTCTATTTCAGCGGTCAGTAACCTTAAATACACAAAAGAGCCACACCATTTAATTCCGGAGCCAACCAGAAGTCCAGTTCCCCCACCATAGAGTCTCCTCCTACCACAGCATCCTTTTCCCTCTGTTCTGACCAAAGCTTCCTGAGACCATAATTAAGCACACACTTCGTTAAAACAACTCTTGTTTTATTTCAATAGAATAGAATTCTTTATTGGCCAAGTGTGGTTGGACACACAAGGAATTTGTCTTGGTGCAAATGCTGTCAGTATACATAAAAGATACATTTGTTAAGAATAATAAGGTACAACACTTAATGATAGTCATAGGGTACAATAAGCAATCAAATCACACTAGGAAACAGTCAATATATATTATGTTCATTCCCAGCCTGTAATGAGTCCCAAACAATCCCTCGAGATAAGCACCCACCTTTCTCTCCTTTGAATTGCTGCCAATAACTAAAGAGCCAAATTAACTGTAACAAGCCAAACAGAGTACAAAGTCCCCACAAACTTTCAAGGTTGAATCCGAACAGAGTGAACGACTTTGCTTCCTGCAAAGGTTTCTCTACCTTTGCATTTCCTTTATCCCTTAGGGAGGGGCAATCACCTCCAAGCCTTACTCCCGAGTCACCCCTTTTGTTTCAGCTACTCTCGCCTTCTAGCAGTTCTGTGCACACGTACACTGGGAACAGGCTCCCCTTGTTCCTCTGCCTCACTGCTACCAGACTCTGGAGGCTCCGGAATCAGCACACAACTCCCAGATGGTCCTGGCCCATCTCTGCATTGGACACAGGACCCTTGTCTGAGTCCTCCCTAAACTCTTGGATCTCTCTCCGTTCTTCCCTCCTCTCCGATTCTGCTGCCGTCTGCACAGGCTGCCGGCGAACTACAACACCTTCTACCTGTCCCAACAGAAAACCCTATCAATTGTGGAGCCAACCAGAAAACCCACCCTTTGCCATAGAGTCTCCTCCTAGCACGCTGTGCTTTCCCCCCTCCCCCAACCAGAAGGTCCTCTCAAAATTATGGCACTGACCAGTGACAGAGAGCCTCAGCAGAGGGATGAAAGAGCCACATGCGGCTCTAGAGCCAGAGGTTGCCGACCCCTGATCTATTTCCTGGAGGTATAAAAAAGTGTTTTGTTTTTTTAAAATGCAAACTCTTTGACAAATTTCATGCATCTTCTGTATTTTGTCTCTGGTGTTTTTGCAACTGTTTTCCAGGAAAATGAAGGTAGCTGAGATTCATCTGAAGTTGCCTTTCAATGTACGATACGTTGTAAAATCTATGCTGTGGGGATTTGAATGATTCATTCCATTTCAAGTTATTGGATTTTGAATTATCCATCTGTTGCAAAAAAAAAACAAAAAAACCACAACAACCCGGCTTGGTTAAAACGGATCAGCTTTCTCGTGTGATAAAGAATGAGCCAAAGTACCAACTGACATTCTTTTCTTAATTAAAAACAGAAAGCCTGCTTGATTAAGCTTCATTAACTGAAGGCTACTGGCTAGGCAGCCGCTCTCTCTGTAGATAAATATCTATTGGGATTTGAGCCATATGAAAAATGTAATCTGCAGCTCTGGTGTGTCTTGAGATTTTAGATAATTTCAAGAAAAATCAAGACGGTGCGTAGAATTAGCACTTTTTATATGAGTAATCCTTGACTTACAACCACAATGGAGTCCAATGGATTTCTGTTGCTGAGTTAAGGGACTTTTGCACTGTTCTATGACCTTTCTTGCCACTGTTGTTAAGTGAATCACATGGTTGTTAAGTGAATCTGGCTTTCCCATTGGCTTTTGTCATGCCTCTGTTGGAATCTGATTCGGAGGGGGAGGCCGAACAGCTGACAGGGAGTGGGAGTGTGGCTCCATTGGTTGTGCATGAAACTGGGGAAGGGCACAGTCCAGCTGGGCAGAGCAGGGGGGAGGTACAGCAAGGGAGAGGGAATTCAGAGGAAGATCCAGGCCCACCCCCTCTTCATCCTAGGGCATGCAGGGAGGAACGGAGAAGGGAGCAATGTGAGTTGCATGGCTTACGGGGGAGGAAAGGGCCCTGATTCCCTTCATTAGCTGCAGCTAGGATCACAGTGTTTAAAAAGGGAAGCTGCTCATAGAAAAGTTGTTGGGAGCAAATCGTGAATTATCTGGTATCATCGAGGCTTATCTGTGTTCCTGGAAACCTCCCAACTGTGTGTGTTTTGCTGGGCTTTCAAGTCTGCAATTCCTTCTCCTGCCCTGTCAAGTTAATTACTTCACTTTGGTTTGTTTGGATTTTAAGTTACAGTTGGTGTTTACCCTGTTTTGGACTTAATTTTCTCCATTGAAAGGCTGTTCCTGGGAGAGTTTTTCTCCAGCCAGAAGATAACCTGGACATTTGGGAGCAAAGTTGGAGATAATAAAGGGATTCTTCTTGCTTATTTGACTGTGTTGCCTTTGTGCCATGCCCCAGGTCATCACAGCTTTGCTTGTTGGAAGATTCACCAAAGGGGATCACGTGACCCCGGGACACTGCAAATGTCATAAATGTGAGTCAGTCGTCAAACATCCTGCAAACATCATAAATATGAACCAGTTACCATGTAACTGAATTTGAATCACATGACCAGAAGAATACCGTAATGGTTGTAAGTGTGAAAACCGGTCATAAGCCATTTTTTTTTCACTGTCATTGTAACTTTGAATGGTCACCAAATGAACTAAGCAAAGGACTACCTGTATATGTCTCAATGCTATTATTATTGCTATTTCAAGGCAAATATCTGAAGCCTTGGAGATAAGTCAGTTCACCCTAATAATTCTAGTGATCTTTTGGCTGTACCACATCATACCAACATGTTATGTCTCACCTGTTATGCACTAAGACATGAACACAAGTTCCAAAGATGCTTTTTTTTTAGGAGGCAACTGGAGTTTCTGGTTTTTCTTTGAAGACGTTTTGCTTCTCATCCGAGAAGCTTCTTCAGCTCTGACTTGGATGGTAGGGAAGGGAAGGATTGATACTCCTTGCAGACAGCTGGTCATTTGCATACTTTTAGAAAGTTGTTGAGGCCACTTGGAGGTTTATCTGCATCCTCAGGGTCACCTGAGTAGTGCAAATGGGTTTGGAGCCTTCTTGGAACTGATGAAAGGAGCTGTGTTATAGTCTGGAGATAGATGATGTCATATCCTTCCCCCTCTCTTGAGGGAGGGTTGTTCAACATCGGAGAACAAACCCATCAGAACAAGATTAAGCACTTAAAAGTAGGATGCCATCCTTTTGAAGACAGCAAAGTCCACATTTTGGATAGAGAACCTGCTGGTTTGAAAGAGGGGTCAAAGAGGCCATCTATGTCCATCTCTCTCAACAAAGGGGGAGGACTAGGACATCATCGATCTCCACTCTACAACAGAGTCCTTTCAGCAGTTCCAAGAAGGCTCCATACCCATTTGCACCACTCAGGTGATCCCGAGGACACAGATAAACCTCCAAGTGGCCTCAACGTCTCTCTAAAAGGATGCAAATGACCAGCTGCCTGCAAGGAGCATCAACCCTTTCACCACCCCCCGCCATTCAGTTACAAATAAACTTCCAAGTGGGCTCAACAACTCTCATAAAGAATGCAAATGACCAGCTGCCTTCAAGGAGTATCAATCCTTCCATCCCACATCATCCAGTCAGAGCTGAAGAAGCCTCTCAGGTGAGAAGCAAAACGTCTTCAAAAGAAAAAAACAAGAAAATCCAGTTGCCTCCTGAAAAAAGCACCTTTGGGACAACCAAGACCTGGATGACTGAGAATCTCCATAGACACAAACACATGCAACACCAGAAAGCCTCTCAGACAAGCCCTACCCTCATTCACACCAAACTAAAGTGAGGAAAGAAAGAACACCTTCAAACTTGCAAAATTCTGCTTCTACAGCTTTACAATACAAATAACCCAGACCGATCCAACATTGTTTTTTTTTTTTGTCTAGTTTACTTTGTTGGGCTGGCAGGGGAGTTGTCAAAAGCTCTTCTGAAACAAAACAAAACAAAATAAATCTGGTGCCCAAAGGAAATGTTTGGTGTGTGTGTGTGTGTGTGTGTGTGTGTGTGTGTGTGTGTGTATATATATATATATATATATATATATATATATATATATATATATGTGTGTGTGTGTGTGTGTGTGTGTGTGTGTGTGTGTGTGTGTGTGTGTATGTCCTAGAAGCATGAGAAGGGCTGGATGATGTCATAATTCTGTGCAGATTTATTCAGGAGTGGGGCCCTGATGTAATTCAGCCTCGTTGATTTAAAATGGTGCATTTAATGATACAAATATTAATTTCCTGACACACAAAAATATATAGTCAAGGTGCATATGAATGTTTAGAGCCTCCCAGATCTCCGAAGTGCCTCTGAAAGAAATATGTGGTCATTTTTTAATGCAAGAAAAAGGAAAATAAGTAAATCCGTAAGGCTGAGAACATTCCTGTTAAATACATCATTGATGCATGTAAGATAAATTCTCCCTCGGCTCTGCTCCTGTTAAATTCATGGGTATGTTCATTAGGGCTGGGGGTAATGATCTGGAAAAGGTCTTGACACTGTTTTCTTTTAGGATATATTTTACTTCCCAGGCTAGTCTATTATTCTGGGTCTTCCTTGCAAATATAAAACCAAATCTCAGCCTGCTTAGCTGTTTCTGAGATCAGCTAAGTTCAACATCCAGTTTTGGTCACCACGCTGTAAAAAAAAAGATGTTGAGACTCTAGAAAGAGTGCAGAGAAGAGCCACAAAGATGATTTAGGGGACCAGAGGTGAATATCCTGACCTAGGCTGCCCAAAACCACGAAGCAGACTCCTCGTCCCAATGAAACCCCATTTATTTAGGCTAATGTCAATTCCTCTCATTCACATCCAGCAAACTCATGGCAAACAGTCTTTCAAGAGTGATTTACAACCACAGACCTTTATCAGCTTTGGAGAGCTGCCAGGCCGATAGCTTCCAAGCGCAACGCTGTAGCAGAAAATAATTGACAAGGAGTCAGGAACAGATCTTCACCCTAATGAATTGAACTAATTGTCTCCTATAAACACCACTCCCATTCGCTCCTCTTTATTCCCTATGGGAGAGGCCATTCACCATTCATCTGAGCCTTTACTCCCGAGTCAACCTGTGTTCCTTAGCTGTTCCCTTCTCCCGGCAGCTCTGCATGCGCACACTGGAAACAGGCTCCAGCTGTTCTTCTGCCTCACTGATGTCCAATCTGAAGGCAACTGATAACTGTCAAATGGCTCTGGCCCCATCTCTGCCTCTGATGCAGAGCCCTCATCAGAGCCTTCCCCAGACTCCAGGACTGGCCCATGTTCCTTCCCAACCTTCTCACTGTCTGAGTCTGCTGCCAGCTCTGCTGGCCTCTGGTGGGCCGCAACAGCGAAAACATAAAGAATGGTTGCTGGAATTGGGTATGGGCTGTTGGTTTGAGCTCTGAGATTGGCAATTTGGTTGCCTCAAAAGACATGATCCACCATCCCTCACATCTGTCCACAAATATTCAGAAGGACATAAATTTGATCTAATTAGGACCACAGTTGTAACCCAGGCAAAATTAAAGTGAGAAAGAGAATTCCTCGAAGCCACCAATGTGAATAAACAGATATATTGACATCAGTCCAGTCTACCAGTCTCTGAGAACGAAAGAACTGAGGCCCCATTAAACCTGAAGGTAGCACTGAAAATGAACAATTGGGCATCCTACTACACAGTAACAAAGTTGAAACCAACCAACTCACAAGAAATCAGACCATGTTGCAGTAACAACAGCCAAACAATCCAAAACCAGACTGTGACTCAGAAGTATCCTGTCATGCCCCTGTTGGAATCTGATTCCAAGGGGGAGGTGAACAGCTGACGAAGTGGGAGTGCGGATCCAGTGGCTGTAGAGGAAACTGGGGAAAGTCACAGTCTGGCTGGGCATTCAGAAGAAGACCCAGGCCCACCCCCTCTGCACCCTAGGGCACACAGGGAGGACCGGATAAGGGAGCAACATGGGTTATGGGGGAGAAAAAGACCCTGATTCCCTTCATTAGCTGCAACAGAATATAAAAGGTGTTTGTGCAAAGCACCTTGCTGGAAGCAAAGCTTGCATTATCTTTGTTTGTCAAGTCTTATCTGGATTCTGGCATCCTCCCAACTGTGTGTGTTTCATTATCTTTTGAAGTCTGCAATTCCTTATCCTGTCCTGTCCAGTTAATTGCTGCAGTGTGGTTTCTATTGGTTTTTATTTATAATTTAGATGTACTTTTGGTTCGGACTGAATTTCTTCCCTTTAAAAACTGTTCTTGGGAGAATTTTTTCTCCAGATGATGATAACTGGACATTGGGGCCAAGTTGGAGGAATTAAAGGGACTTTACCTTTGTGACTTTGTTGCTTTGTGCCACACCCCGGGTCATCACATATCTGAACAAACAACGCTAATGCCAACTTGCATCACATAAAAAGGAATTGGGTATTTCTAGTTTAGTGAAAAGAAGGACTAAGGGTGACATGAGAGCAGTCTTCCAATATCTCTGGGGTTGCCACAAATAAGGGGGTGTGTCAAACTATTATCCAAAGCACCAGAAGGCAAGACGAGAAGCAACAGATGGAAACCAACCAAGGAGAGAAGCAACCTAGAACTAAGGAGAAATTTCCTAATAATAAGCACAATGAACTAGTGGAACATTCCAAGATACAATGGCAATCAAAAAAGTTGACTTACGACAATTTTTCAAACTTTTCCACCTTTGTAGCATCCCCTTAATCAAGTGATCAAAAATTCAGATGCTTAGCAAGTGACTCATATTTATGATGGTTGTCCCAGAGGTCATTTGATTCCCTTTTGTGACCTCCTAACAAGCAAAGTCAACAGGGTTCACTTAAGAACCGTGTTGCTGACTTAACAACTGCAGAGATTCACTTAACAACCAAGGCAAGAAAATGGGGCAAAAGTCACTTCGCACATGTCTTCCTTCACAAGAGAAATGTTGGGCTCCGTTGTGGCGGTATGTTGAGGACTTCCGTTTTTGACGCAACACGCAAGGTATGTTGTGGTGCTGAGTTATGATTCAGTGTTGCCTTTTGGCGTCTAACGATATAATGCTGCCTTGGTTCAAGTCAGACATAATAATAGAGCAATGATACAAGTGATTCAGGGCTTTGTTCCTTTGCTGTTGTTGTTTAAAAATCCTTCTAGGAAACTTGTGTTGAAATCTGATTACTTCTGACACACACTTGGCTTCTTACTAGTGGCACTTCTTTAGAGGAAGGAAGGAATGATTGCAAAAGAAGAAGAAGAAGAGAAACAAGGGTGTGTTTAATGAGCAGATGAATGACATATTTTGGGCGTTTTTGAAGTTGCTTTGAGATGAACATCTCTTGCAGCTTCTTTGCAAAAATGCAATCGATTCAATCTCCCCAAGATCCTCACTGCAAACCAGGAAAGACCATAAAGAAATGGCTCCTTTTGGGGGGGGGGTGCTTGATATTTTTCCTATTTGGAAATTGCCGGTCGTTCTTGGTTGCGTTTATTGTCATAAGGACAAACCCTCCTGAGGGCATATGCCTTTATTTTAGTGAAGGACAGGTTGAAGGTAATCTCTTGGGGAGACAGCAGAAAATAGAATTTGCAAGTGTTGGAAGAAACGTCCCTCTGGGTTCTGTTCCAAGTGGGTAAAAAGAGACTGGAAACATGGAGACTGTTTAGAAAGATGGTTTAATGGTGGACAGGACCACATGGTTTGAGGTCCTGGGCAATTGAGCACATGGGAGAGAGAGAGGGGAGGGAGGGAGGGAGAGAGAGAGGGAGGGAGGGAGAGAGAGGGGGGGAGAGAAGGGAGGGAGAAAGAGAGAGAATTATACCCTCTCTTGGGCTTTGACCTTGAGCTTCCTGTTCCTGTGGCAAGGGCTTGTATTCTGATTGGTCGTCAGACTCCCATGGGGTCATGCAGGAGTAACTTTTGTAGGTTGTCTTGAGTCCCAGGCTTGGTTGAATCTTGCTGAGTGATGCAATCTTCCCAGGTGCCATGTGGAGAGATGGGTAGAGGGCTAATCCTATTATGTCTTGAGGGTGAAAATGTTTTTGTTTTGTAGGTAAGCTGGCCCAGGCTTTTGTCTTGTTAGATAGATTGGCACCAAAATATCTGCTGGGGGTGGATCAGGGAGCTGAGGCTCTGAGTTTATGTCTTTAGAAATATGTTTCTCCTTTAGGGAAAATATAATATTCTGCCTCTTTAATATTTCCTAGTATATTTCATTCTTCTAAGAGAAGGGTGGGTGCTAGCTCTCTACAGAAGTATGATTTTCAAATCAGTACTTCTTCTGAAATCTTACAAATTAATCTCATGTAGTCAGATCCATTCTCCTTATACCATGTTTCCCCAAAAATAAGACCTATCCCAAAAATAAATCCTAGACTGATTTTTAAGCATGTGCCTAATATAAGCCCTACCCCCAAAATAAGCCCTAGTGAAGATCGTCATCAGACCGGGGGGAAGAGGCATGGCCAGCACAGGAGGCGGCGAGCAGGCAGGGACCGGTGGAGAGAATCAGCCCAGCGGTAGCAGCATTCTCGTCAGCCCCACACTCACCACTTCCTGTATGTGAAAAAAAAGACATCCCCACAAAATAAACCCTGGTGCTTATTTGCCCCCAAAAATATAAGACCGGGTCTTATTTTCAGAGAAAATGATGTCTTTGCCCAAAATTATTTTCACCCTAGAAATAGCAGTTGTCCATTTCAGAGGGAAAGTCAAATAATTCTTATATCTGGAGGGTTTTTTTTTCCCCTCTACTTCCTGGTTTTTTCAAATAAATACTTTGAACTTAAGAGAAGATTTGTTTGGGGGTTGGGAACAACAGTGTATGGGGAAAAGAATTGTACTTTCTCTTTGACTGTGGTCTTGTTAAAAAGAAATTCCCACCCGTAAGATGCTAAGAAAACCTGAGTCAGCACTAACTTGATTTCAGCTGGGCTTCGGGGATGGAAAGAAGAACACGCTTTGATTTGAGGTTGGCTGTTTGAAATTCAAAGGTAATCTGATTTGATTTGATCTGATGTGCTTTGGGATTCAGTTGGAGGGGGGAAATTGGTCCCTAGGCTATAAAGAAAGAACATCAAATCTGTATCGGCTTCATTTATGTTGGCAGAGGTAGATGAAAGCTGTAAAAATCCTATAAAGGACATCAATGATGCCAAAACTCAGCTCAATATCTCCAAGGCTCTGTAGGATTGTTTCTTTTAAGGAAATAAAATAGCGCAGTGATCTTCAAATTGTCTAACAAATATTTTTGGATATAAATCCTCTATTGAAGGATTTCATGCGAACATAAACATATATTTTCCAAAAGCATCCAACAAGTAAGCTCCTGGTTTTTTTCTCTTTTATCTGAGATGCTGTGTTAAGATGATCTTGAAGAATCCTAAAGGTACTTAGATACAGATTAACAGAGTTGAAAGGGACTTTGTAGGTCATCTAGTCCAACCCTCCACCCAAGGAGACCCTACACTATTTCTGACAGATGGCAGTCCAGTCTCTTCTCGAAAGTTTCCAGGGATGAAGCTCCCACAATTCTGGAGGCAACTTCTGTTCCTTTGGTTGATTGCTTTCACTGCCAGAAAATTTTTCCTTATTTCCAGGGTGAATCTCTCCTTGCTCAGTTTCCATCCATTATTCCTTGTCTGGCCTACAGGCACTTTAGAAAATAGCTTGGCCCCCTCCTCTCTGTGGCAGCCCCTCAAATGCTGGAAGACTGCTCTCCTGTCTCCCCTGGTCCTTCTCTTCACTAGACTAGCCAGGCCCAGTTCCTGCAACCGTTCTTCATATGTTTTAGTCTCCAGTCCCCTCGTCATCCTGGTTGCTCTTCTCTGCACTTGTTCCATAGCCTCAACATCTTTTTTATAGTGTGGTGACCAAAACTGGGTGCAGTACTCTAGGTGTGGTCTTACTAAGGTTTTATAGAGTGGTATTAGCCTTGATCTTGATTGTATCCCTCTTTTAATGCAATTTAGGATTGCATTAGCTTTTTTGGCTGCTGCTGCACACTGCTGGCTCATATTCAGCTGGTTGTCCACTAAGACTCCAAGGTCCCTCTCACAGTTACTGCTATTAAGCCTGGTTTCACCCAGTCTATATGTGTACTTTTGGTTTTTCTTGCCTAAGTGTAAGACTTTACATTTCTCTATATTGAATTTCATTTTGTTAGCACTTTTTTCCCCCAAAAGGCAACTGGATTTCCTTAATTTTTTTCCTTGAAGACATTTCACTTCCCATCCAAGAAGCTTCTTCAGTTCTGCTTTGAAATGCCCCACCATTCCGTCAGAACTGAATAAGCTTCTCAGATGAGTAGGGAAACATCTTCAAGGCAAAACCAAGGAAGTCCAGTTGCCTCTTGAAAAAAAGCGACTTTGAGAGCCACCTTGACCTGGATGAGTGAGAATCTTCATAGATGTTGAGTTGCAATTCTGTGGTTTTTCAGAGAACAGTCAAGATTTTTCTGCAGATTTCTGAGGGGTATCATGGAAGGAAGGAAGTTAAACATTCATTCATGGTCCCAACTAAAAAAAACTTTTCCGTTAAGATGTCAGATTCATCTTTATCCTAATTTAGCATTCAGAGGTAAGAGATGGTAGGGGTTTTCCACACACACATACACACCTGGAATAGGTTAGACACCACAGAAGTTTTGAATTATGTGCTAAACACACTTTTACTATTAAAAAGGGCAGTTGTTTCAAACCTGAACCAATTGTCTCTACTTTCCTTCGTCCAGTACATCCACTTCCCTTTTGTCTCTCATTCCACCCACACAGAGTTGCAGCATTTAACGAGTGACTTAATTTGTTTTATTTTGCAATTTAAGTACAATGATTCAAGGGGAACTCTTGGGCTTTTCTTTGTAGGAGATGACCAGGCTGAGCCAGAGGGAGGGATCAAATGTGTCATCAGTCACGAGTCCCTGAATGTCTGCAAGAGATGAAGAGAATAGAATAGAGAGTAAAGAATTAGAATAGAATAGAATAAAATAGAATAGAATAGAATGGAATCGAGAATAGAGAATTAGAATAGAATAGTAGAATATCGAGAATAGAAAATTAGAATAGAATAGAGAATTAGAAAAGAATAGAATAGAGAATTAGAATAGAATAGAATCAAGAATAAAGAATTAGAATAAAATAGAATAGAATAGAGAATAGAGAATTAGAATAGGACAGAACAGAATATAGAATACAATATAGACTTGAATTGAATAGAAAATAGAATAGAATCTAGAACAGAACATATAATACAATATAGAATAGAATAGAATAACTAGAATAGAATATAGAACAGAATATAGAATATAATATAACAGAACAGAGGAAAAGTGAATAGAACAGAACAAAATAGAATAGAACAGAATGCAGAACAGAATGCAGAATAGAATGCAGAATAGAATGGAATGGAATACAGAGTTGGAAGGGACCTTGGAGGTCTTCTAGTCCAACCCACTGCTCAGGCAGGAAACCCTAGACCATTTCAGACAAATGGTTGTTCAATCTCTTCTTAAAAACTTCCAGTGTTGGAGTATTTACAGCCCACTGTGAATGCCTTTCTTATCTGCCGCTCATTCCCCTGGACTGTTAGTTGGCAAGATTCTTGTAGAGGGCTTAACCTTAAACCATTATACTCAATTGGACTGTCTGACTTTCCTGATTTCTCCTGTACTTGACATTTGCAGTACAAGCTTTTCTCCCTCTCCCTGGAAAACCTACAAACTGCAGTCTAAAATACAAATTACCTGTTCCCAGGTGCCAGTGAGAGCAAAACACTTCTTGAGTCATGTTATTAATGTTACAACTTACGAACACAATGGACATCAGAATCCCCATTGTAATATTTATATAGGCAGTCCTTGACTTACAATAGTTCATTTAGTGACCTTTCGAAGTTACAACGGCGCTGAAAAAAGTGATTTAGGACCGGTTTTCATGCTAATGACCTTTGTAGCATCCCCATGGTCACATGATCAAAATTGAGATGCTTGACAAGTACTTTATACTTATGACGGTTGCAGTGTCTTGAGGGGGTCATGCCATCCCCTTTTGCGACCTTCTGACAAGCAAAGTCAATGGGGAAGCCAGATTCACTTAAAAACCATGTGACCCACTTAACAAATGCAATGATTCACTTAACCTACAGTGGCAAGGAAAGTCATAACGTGGCACAAAAATCCCTGAACACATGTCTCACTAAGCAGCATAGGTTTTGGGCTCAATGGTAGTCGTAACTCAAGGACTCCCTGTATATAGTTGTCCTTATCAGGTTGGCTTTCTTGGAACGGTGGAATTAGACGGGTGTGTTTGTCATTTCCGTCTGCAGAAAACAAAGGGAAAAGAAATCCCCTCCATGACTACCAGAAAACAGTCGATACCTCATTAGTAAGGATAGACAAGGCACTGAAAGTGAAAACGAAGCTGCTAAATACGACAGAACAGTGTGCCAAGAGATGCAGCCGAAGTAAAGGACTTTTATTCATTTGCAGGTAAGGAATGTTGCATTTGGGGGGGGGAGGGGGGGATCTAATGGTTCTGCTTTTTGTTGTGGTTCGCCGGCAGCCTGTGGAGATGGCAGCAGAGTCAGGCAGTGGGGAGGAACATGGGCCAGTATGGGAGTCTGGGGAGGACTCGGATGAGGGTCCTGCATCCGATGCAGGGATGGGGCCAGGGCCATCTGGGAGTTATGTGCTGACTCCGGAGCCTTCAGAATCTGGCAGCAGTGAGGAAGAGGAACAAAGGGAGCCTGTTCCCAGTGTGTACTTGCGCAGAGCTGCTAGAAGGCAAGAACAGCTAAGACAAAAGGGGCAACTCTCCTTACCACAAGACCCACCAGAAGACTCTCACTGATGACTCACATCTGACCCATCACAAGACCCTCACTTGACACACCCACACCTGAAGCTTGACGTGACCCACTACAAGACCTGCCACAAGACCCTCACTTGATGTGACCCACACCTGACCTATCGCAAGACCATCACTTGATGTGACCAACACAAGACCCATCTCTAGATTCTCACTTGATGTCAGCATTCCAACTAACCAACTCCATACCAATAAACTCTGAGACATCAATCAGTCCCTCAAAGTTCCATTTTATCAGAGTTGGCACATCTGGGAAAACCCAAATCTGATAGTTCCGGGTTTTCCCTTCCCAAAAGGGAAATCAAAGATCCATCCCCTGCGCCCATTAGTCCATCACATGGCCCAATCAAATCTTTGTCCCAACTGGAGACATCCCTCCAGTCACTCCCCTCCAGGTGCAGGGCAACATGTCCTTGACTTTCTGAGAAAGAATGTTGTTGTGTCTCATCTTGTACCCCACTGTGAAATTCCCCCCTCCCAAATTCCCAGACACTGAATGTGGCAGTCTCAAAGCTTCCAAGTAAAATATGGCTTCCAAGCCCGACACTTGATATGATCCTCCCATCACAAAACCTACTCATTGCATGAAGCCCTTATAAGCAGAAGAACACCGACATCCCCTAAACTCCAATGAAGATGTTACCTAGCTTGGTAACGAAATGTTCAGAAATCAACCCACAAGCTTGGAGAACAAACTTCCACCCTCAAAGCTATCTTGTGTGTGTGTTTGTGTGTGTGTGTAGTGGGACAACTCTTGGATTTTCAAGATCTCAGAGCAATGTTTGTTCCCTTGCATGGAGTGTTGGAAATGTTGGGTTTTCAAGTGTTTCGTGGTGAAAAATGAAAACGAAGCGCATAGCTTTGTTCTGAAAAAAAAAAATCCACTGGAAGTTAACAAAACTCTTTGCTTATAGTATTGACTTCATGAGGGGGTGGATAAAAAGCTTGAGATTCTCCAACTTTCTTGAGTATGACAGATTCTGGGCTACATCTAGAAGTTGTTTGTGATGTAACTGATACTTAATTGGTTGAGACTCCAGAGAAGTGAAGAATAATAAGACTCTACCAATTGTTGGTAACATTTTCTACTCCCACACAGCTTACTCTTGTGCAGAATTTCTTAAAACAAAAAAAAAACCTATTTCCTTTCCATGTAATCATTTTTGGAATCAAACTCAAAACTCCTGATGATAAATCACTACGACCTCCCCTGCTCATAAATTATATTCTCATCAGCACAGTCCTTCCTACTGGGTCCAGCTGGACGGAAGCCCAACAAAAAAGCTTGTTTACATTCTTCAAGTTGTGTTTTCTCAGTCTATTAGGTGCAACATCTTTTATTCAAAGAAAGTAGGCTTCAGGCTGCTATCATCGGCTGAGCAAAGCGATGATGGATCTGGAATTACTTGGCCTACCGTAACTTTTCCAGATATTTTGAACACAGCAAAATCTTATTGGCCTAGTAAGATCCTACATTTATCTGTATCAAACTTGACTCACAATGAAAATGCTAATCTTCTTGAGTCAAGAGGAAGAGGGAGAAGGGGCAGAAGGGAGAAAGGAGGAGGAGGAGAAAAGAGAAGTGGAAGAGGAAAAGGAAAAGGAAAAGGAAGAAGAGGGAGAAGGGAGAAGGGAGAGAAGAGAAAAAGGAGGAGAGAAGAGAAGAGATGGAAGAAGAAGAGAAAGAGGAGGAGGAAGAAGGAGAAGAGAAGGAGGAAGAGGAGGAGAAGAGGAAGAAGAAGAGGAAGAAGAAGAGGAAGAAGAGGTAGAAGAGGTAGAAGAAGAGGAGGAAAAGGAAGAAGAGGAAAAAGAAGAAGAGGAAAAGGAAGAAGACTTTATGTGAAGTTAACTTACTTTTATCTAGTCTCTTGAGATTTTTTCCCCTCTAGTTATGGTGGTAATGAAAACCATATATTCCTGTAGAAGTTAACTCTGCAATTTATTTTATTTTCTATCCAGGGCTTTTGCATTTGACAAAACAGCCAAACGTTGCCATTGGTTATCTTTTACTAGCCTAGAAAATGGAGTCAGGAAAAAACATGACAACACATTCATTCTCTATGAAAAGAAAGGTATGTAAGTGGCTAACTTGGATGCTACAGAGCTAAGACATTTTTTTTTTGTTGGACAAGAGTTTCATGTGATTATGCAAAGCAGGTGGTACTGTGGGCTATGGATAAAGTGGAAGGGGAGGAGGGTTTTCCTTGTCCCCATGGAAGCTTATTTGATTCCACTATTAGAACAGACTATTTGTCGCTCAGGGTTGAACGGTGGGGTCTTTGGTGCTCTCTAAGCTTGATTGTTTTCTTGAAGATGTTTCCTTATCCGCCATGGTGACAACTTCAGTGGAGGAGGAGGAGGAAGGGAGGAGGAGAGAAGAGAGGAGGAGGTGGAGGAAGAGGAGGAGGACAGGAGAAGGAAACAAGAGAGAGGAGGAGGAAAGAGGAGAAGAAAACAGGAGGAGGAGGAGGGGAGGAGGGGGAGGAGAGAGGAGAGAAGAGGGGAGAGAAAGAGAAGGAGGAGAGAGGAGGAGGAAACAGGAGAGAGGAGGGAGGAGGAGGAGGAAGAAGAAGAGAGAGGAGAAGAGAGAAGGAGGTGGAAGTAGAGGAGGAGAAGGACTGTGGGGTCCTTGGTGCTCTCTAAGCTTGGTTGTTTTCTTGCAGACGTTTCATAACCCAACTAGGTAACCTTATCAGAAATCGATTGAAACAGACATTTCAAGGCATCGATCACCTGCTAAGTTTGTATACCTGCTCTTCAGAAAACGTTCACCTTCTTTTTGGCTTTGTTTTCATTGATTCTAACAGACTATGTTCGAAATTGCATTATTGGGAAAGGAGCAACGTACAAGGGAAACATATCAGTCACAAAAAGTGGGATCGAATGCCAAGCCTGGAATTCGACCATACCTCACGAACACAGGTAAGATTGGTGGGATTAACCCTGCCTTTTCCAACAATGATGGTTCTTTGAATGGCCAAATCCATGGAAGATGATCCTAGGTGCCTGCTGGGAGGATGGCTGTAAAAAGTCAAGAGGGTGATCCCTCGATGGCTGCCATCTTCTTCCCTTTTTGGGTTCCTCTATGGTTGTGTTGAAGTGTGATAGAAAGCTGACTAACACATGTTTCATGGCATGAGAACAGGAACATACAAGAAGTCCTTGACTTGAACCATTCATTGAAGTTACCACAAGAGAGTGGTGTGGTGGCCTAGTAGATGGAGCTCTCGCCTCACAAGCAGGAGGCTGTGAGTTCAATCCGAGGCAGATATTTTTCTCTGTGTGCATGTTGAGAATATATCCGCTGAATATAACTCTGCATTGGCAACAGGAAAGGCCATTAAACACTCAGTTCCATTCAGTTGCCCAGACTCCACCCAGCAAGGGATTATGGGGTCATTAAAAGGTAATGATTGAAGTTACAACAATACTGGAAAAGATGACTTATAATTGGTCCTTGGTGCTTCAGATGAATTTATTACAATTTTTTTTTTCTGGGCAAGGCTGAAGGAGGATAGTACATTTAGCATAATCTGGGTGTTTGCTACAAACAGGATATTCCCCTAATCCAGATAGTCCTCTACTTATGACCATAATTGAGCTAAACTGACTGAGATTAGATGTTATTTGGGAGTGAAATTCCCTTACCCCTATTGCATGGCAGTAGGACTCATCCAACTTCATTAGAGATATTTTTTTCTAAATAGTGTCAATTTGATAATATAAAGTAATTATTACGATACCTTCTGCCTATCAACTACCTATAAAGTGCCTTAGGCCTCTACGTTGCAAACTAGGAGAGATATTGTTCACATTATGTGCAATTCTAGAATGACATGTAAATAAAAATGACTCCTTAAATCCCAGATCCTAAACATTTTGCCTACTGTTTTGCTCTAGAACTTTAGTATGGTTTCTAAATGTTAATTTCTAAATGTTATATGTGAACATGAATCTGTGTCTATGTATACTGGAGGGAGGGAAAGATTAAAAGTGTGCATACGCAATATTCTAACTCCAAGACACTCCAACCTTATGACATCCTGTTTTGACTTCACTAGTGAAAATGGGAATTATGACCCTACTGAAAACAAGAATAGATATTTCCAAAGACTGGGATAATTTAACCTTGGCCAACTTGCCTTGGCCAATTTGCCATGGCCAACTCATTACAGCCAACTCACAGTGGCCAACTCACCACAGCCAACTCATTACAGGACAACTTGCCGTGCGGCAATTCAACTTAATTAATCTTAATTTTCAATTTAATTTTTTAAAATAATTTTAAAATTGTTCTTATTTTTGTCATTCCCATTTTGTTTTGTCCCTCCTTTAGTGTCCTGTCAACCGTCCCATTGGCATATGCAGCAAAAGAAACTCCAGGGACATTATTTTACCAAGAGTAGAACTTTACGGATAGATCCGTACAAGCACAGAAGAAGCAAAGCTAGCTCTAAAGTTTTCGCGCAAGAAACAGCATAGTCAATTTCCCCTTTATACCATGGGGGCCACCCATATGTCCATTGTCCACCAATCCAATATGTTATTTTTATTTTTGGGTAAACAGTCTGCGCCTTCAGAAGGTTCCCATCCCATGGCCTTGAAGTGGCAAGATTTTCTCAGCCTGCAAATGGATGAAATAAATTCCTTATGTCCCTCTCAGCTCCCAATACATTCCAAGCATTCCCCTGCCCCTCCTTTCATTTATGTTGTGGAGTTTACAAGTCAGCCTTGACACATCCTTTCGTTAATAATTCTATTTCACCACTTCTTGTCCTGCAGCAAGTTGTCCTGTAGTGAGTTGGCTATATTGAGTTTGCCATGATGAGTTTGCCATGATGAGTTGGCCATGCAGAGTTGGCCATGGTGAAATGGCCATGGAGAGTTGGCCATAGTGAGTTGGCCATGCAGAGTTGGCCATGGTGAGATGGCCATGGTGAGATGGCCACGGCAAGTTGTACTAGATCCTTCCTGAGAGGTCAGATGGAATATTTCAATTGGGAGTCTCTCAATCTGTGTGTGTGTGTGTTGCAGGTATATATTTATGTATGTACTGTACACATTGTATATTACGTATGAATTTGGGTAGATACACACTTTCTCTTGAGAGCAGGCAACATAATTTTATTTTTAATCTGGGCCAGTGCGCTCACAATAAAAATACGACAATAAACATGATCTATCTAAACTATATGGGGCGAGGTTTCCGGTTTGTCGGCTTCGCGAGCGGTAGGGATTCGCGAAGCTGCGCGATCCCTGCCGCGCTAGCGTTTTGGGGCTCCGACCCGGACGGGTGCGGAGCAAGGCTGCCCTGCAGGGGTAGCTGAAGGTAAGGGGATCCGGAGGAAGGGTTTGGGGTGTTGCAGACCCCCTCCTGGCCGGCAGAACCCCCTGTTACCAGGACGGTGCAGCGGCGGTCCGTAATGGCCGCCACAAAGAAGTTGACAGCCGGGCAAGTATGCGCAGGAGGAAGAAGAGAAAGTTATTGAAAGTAAAAGTTCTTCTTGGTCGACCCAGGGCTTTGAGATTTATCTAATTTAATTCCTGGAAAAGATGGTTTTCTGATGATTTCTTCCACAAGAGAAAAAAAAGCGGCTATTTTGAGGTGCTGAAGGGAAAGTTTACTCTCCCTCCCGACGGAATTAAGCCGGAAGGGAGAGGATAAAGAAAATATATTAATTTGGATCTTGTTGGAGGAGATGCCTTGAAGACTTGAGGACAGAAATACAATCTTAATAAGGCTTTAAAATATAGACTTGGATTCTTTTTTTTATTTGTTTGATACCACCCCTGGAAGAGGAAGGGGGAATTTTGGCTTGCTTGGATTTATTGAGGATTGTGGATTTTGGGATTGTTTTGCCTTTCTCTCGGAATATTTGGTTGGTGTAAGAAGAAAGAGGAATAAAGAAAAGAAAAGATTTATTTATAATGGCTTTCCTTTTTGAAGACCTGAGGGATGAATATGAGCAAACAAAAGCAGCCTGCAAAGATGGCATGGAAAAAGCTTTTCTATTTCTAGAAATGGCGCTGGTCAATTACCAACAGACAATGGAACAGATGGAAACGGAAGAAGAACAACAAGGAAGAGACGAAGACGCCATCTTCATTGAATCCCAAAACTTATCTAAGGAAGAAGGAAGGAAGAGAGCAAGGAAAATGAAGGACTTAAGATCTAAAAAAACATTTGAGAAAGAGAAAAATATGATGCAAAGTAAATATAATGATAACAAACAAGAGAAAAAGGGAACACAACAGAGAAGGGATCCCAGCAAGGTAGAGGTTAGAAGAAGAAGGGGGGGTAGGAAGATTTGGTGGGGGAAGAAAGAAAGGGGAAAGGCGGAGAAAAGCCTCAAAGCTTTAAAATTGGATGGGAGAAGAGGGATTTTTTTAGAGACAAAGGATGAAATATAATTTTCTGTAAGAAAGATTCTGCTAAGGTACAGAAGATGGTATTGTAACATTTATATTTGAAATAGTAAATTAGAATGGTTTAAGATTTAATAAGAAATTAAAATGTTGAAGTTTTTAATAATGATTGATTTTTAAAATGTAATAAAATATCGAAGGAAAGGAGGATACAATGTATTTAAACATTTTTGGTGGATAGAATGTACCAAGCAGAACCAAATTGGGTATTTGTTATGCTGAATGTTAATTTTACTAACTTAGGGGAGGATAGAAAGGCATCATACTCTGATTAGTGATTTCAGGAGAAATTTTTTTTTATTATAAGAAGAGATAGAGGGATAATTGAATGGGCAAAAGATACAAATTTAATGATTTAATTAAGATGGATTAAATAAGATAGAAATGTGAAGAGTGATATGTGCTATTATTTTAGCCCATGCAAAGAGAGGTAACTGGGGCCAAGGTACTTTACTAAAAGATTTTTTTTATGTTTGTTTGTGTTTGTTTGTGTTTTATGAGAATATTGGGGAAATTATTGTAGAAAGACAGGGAAAGATTCAATATGTAATGATTTGTTTGTTGTTGAAACTTTTAATAAAACTTGTTTTAAAAAAAAAAAAAATAAACTATATGGGGCGAGGAAGCCCACAATCAGACCGTTAAATTAACATGAAATTGGAGAGGGTCAGAGCCCAATGTGCATGCTCTTATACCGTAATGATTATCATTTTAAAACTAGCTTTTTACCTTCGAGCTATCGAGGTAAAGATCTTCAAAGAAACTACTGCCGCAATCCACGAGGAGAAGAAGGGGGCCCTTGGTGTTTTACCAGCGATCCAGAAACACGCCACGAAGTCTGCAAGATCCCTCTCTGCTCGGAAGGTAATGCTCCGGCTGCTGGGATCGCCAGGTCTCGGATTGGGCTGAAAACGGGTAACGGGGAAAACATTGCCAGAGGTTGGGTGTCACGAACGTTAGGTTAGCGGTTACTCCTCCCGTTCTGCTCTGGGTTTACTTTCCGCAACTCTACAACTCTGTATCGCGTCGTGATTTTTTTTTTTTAAATTACATTGTAGAGTTGAATAATAGGTTTACACCAATAATAAGGAACAAACCTGTTGTGTTTGTTTTGCTTCTCCCTTGTCTCTTCTGTAAGCAAAAGAGGAGTGAGAACTCAGAGAAAGTAGGTTGACAATAAAGCAATGGTATTTTGGAGCAGTGGGATATTCAAAATTGGGAGCTCTTTCCTCAAATATATATAAAAACCACCTTCCCTCCCTCCCTTCCTTCCTTTCTTCCTCCCTCCCTCCTCCCCCCTTCCTTCCCTCTCTCCTTCCTTGTCTTTTCTACCTTGTCCCTCCTTCCTATTCCTTCCTTTCTCCCTCCCTCCCCTTTCTTCCCTCTTCCCTTCCTTGTCTTTTCTTCCTTGTCTCTCCTTCCCCTTCCTTCCTCCCTTCCTTCCTCCCTCCCTCCCATTTCCCTTTCCTCCCTCTCCCCTTCCTTGTCTTTCTTGTCTCTCCTTCCCCTCCCTCCCTCCCTCCCTCCTCCCCCTTCCTTCCCTCTGTCCTTGTCTTGTCTCTCCTTCCCATTCCTTCCTTCCTCTCTCCCCCTCCCCTTTCTTCCTTGTCTCTCCTTCCCCTTCTTCCCTCCCTCCCTCCCTCCCCCTTTCCTTCCCTCCCTCTCTCCTTCCTTGTCTTTTCTTCCTTGTCTCTCCTTCCCCTTCCTTCTTTCCTTCCTTCCTCCCCCACTTCCCCCACGTTTCCTTTCCCTTCCCAATCATCTTAGTGAGATTGTTGTATTTTCTGCTTTTCAGTTGAGTGCATGACATGCAATGGCGAAGGCTACCGAGGTCCAATGGATCACACTGAAACAGGCAAAGAATGTCAACGTTGGGACCTTCAGAGACCACATAGACATCCTTTTCGTCCAGAGAAGTAAAAATGCTAATTCTTTTCCCATTTTTATACATCTGTAAAACAGAATGATGTTTGACTTTTGGCACCTAGGCATTTTAGGAAATTAAAGCAATGGAGTACCAAAGAGCACTCCCAGGGGGTGGGGGAAAACCAGGGTCAAGGGTGACAATGAATGATGTGTCTCAGAATCGACTACACTCAGGCAGTGCCATTCCCAATAAATCCTTTTGAAGTTTTGGAAGTTTGGCTCGAGACTCATGATTTAATTGGGGGAACTGCCGGAATCCTGACATTCTTCCCAGTAAAGAATGAAAAGAGGAAATAATATATATATAGCAAATCTTACTTAGTTTCAACAGAATCTAAGAAGGATGCTTATGAAACATCAATGAAGCTTTATGGAAAATCCCCTATTAGGAAAGTTAAACGAACACTGATTGATAAACTGATCCAATAACTGGGACCAATAAAAATGTCCTTTGAGTTGGTTGAATGTTTAATGATGGATCTCTGAGAACAGCACGTAGACTAGATGAAAATGCAGGTCCCAAATCAAGCTTGAAACCAGCTCTTTCAACCATACTAAGAAATGGACTTTCACCATGAGAGTAAATAGAAGGAGGAATTGGACCAGAAATATTATTTTGTAAAGCTATCGATTAATTTTGTAAATATTCTCTCATAAAGGAGAATCTTTGTAGCTCAGGTTTGAAATGAGGGGTCCTTAGTGCTCTCTGAGCTTGTTGGTTTTCTCACAGATGATCCAACTAGGGAACATAATCAGTACTAATATGATTAGTGACTAGCACTGATGATGTTACCTACTTGGGTTATGAAATGTCTGCAAGAAACCAACCAAGCTCAGAGAGCACCAAGGACCCCACACAGTCCTTCTCTTCCTCTCCTCCTTCTCTTTTCCACACAAACCCCTCTTCCTTCTAGAACTGATGATGTTACCTAGTTGGGTAATGAAACGTCCGCAAGAAACCAACCAAGCCCTGAGAGCACTAAAGGACCCCTTGTTTTGTAAAGTTTTCTGAAAGGTCTGTCAGGGAGATGACTGGTGATGTCCCAATAATCTCTACATACATTTCCATCCATCAAAGACGAGCCCAAGCTAATGATCATCAACCCTTATAGTTGTTTTATTAATTGATTCGTGTCATCTCATAAAGTCTATGAACTCCACCCCGTGCTAAATTTTATTTGATACCATTTTCTCTTAGAGAATTTGAGACAGGCACCTCCCATACCTCCATCTTAAAAAAAGATTTTCAGTTAATATTAATTGTACACCAGAAAGAAATCTCTTTTAAGCTGGCACCCATGAAGAGCCTAATTAAAGGCAGGGAGGCAAATCATTATTCAGGTAGCTGGATTTTAATAAAATAAAGGGAAAGAGGGTATTCACAGACAGGTTCAGGACGGAGAACTTAAAAATAACTTGAAAGAAGCACTTTATCAGAGAAACTGAAATAACTCTCATGATTAATGAGCTTTACTTTTTATATAAATCTCTGTAGAAATAGTTGCACTTTCATCTTGTCAAATGTTGGATTCTCTGCTTATGAAAGTTACAAGAAGTTCCGGCCAAATGGAATAATCTGTATTTATTTATTTATAACTCCCCCCACCTACTTCAAAAGCAGACTGGGTCATTAATGAAGGACACAGGTCCCTCTTCTACTTGCCATGAAGGCCAAAACGAGAGTCAGTAAGAGAATAGGAAGACTAGAGATTAGGGCTCCTTGGTGCTCTCTGAGCTTGGTTGTTTTCTGGCAGGTGTGTCTTGACCTAGCTAGGTAAGAACATCAGTTGTAGAAGGGAGTGAGGTTCATGGAGAGGAGAAGGAGAAAGGGGAGGAGGAGGAGGAGGAGATAGAAGCACAAATGGAAGCAAGAAAAGGAGGAGGAGGAGACTGTGAGATCCTTAGTGCTCTCTGAGCTTGGTTGTTTTCTTGCAGATGTGTCAGCTTTGGAAGCCATAGTAGTTTCATGACCTATCTAGGTAACATCATCAGTTCTAGAAGGGAATGAGGTTTGTGGAGAGGAGAAGGAGGAGATAGAAGGAGAAGTGAAAGGAGAAGTGAAAGGAGAAGAGGAGGAAGGGGAGGAGTAGGAGGATGGCAACTGTGGTATCCTTGATGCCCTCTGAGCTTGGTTATTTTCTTGCAGATAATTCATTACCCAACTAGGTGACATCATCAGTGCTAGCACCCATCTGCACTGTTGATACTTCCTAGTATTTGGGTAATGAAACATCTGCAAGAAAACAACCAAGCTCAGAGGGCACCAAGGATCCCTCGGGGCAAAGAATTGTTTTTCTCTCGACCCCCACGGCTGAGCAAGAATGACTTTTAGAAGGCCGATTAAAAAAGAAAAACACCTTCCTATGAAAGCTTTGCTGTTGAACCACAAAAGTCGATAAGTAGAATTTGCTGCATTAGATTAGGGAAGAATAATCTGCGGGAAGAGATTGGGGGGGGGGAATATCCCCAAGGACACAGCTGGGCAGGTGAAGCTGGGTTGTGTGTTGCAATTGGGCCCTCTTAAGTCTATTGGTGATGTCACTGGCATCTGCAGATTTGGATAAAAACAGCTGTTTTGGTTGCTTAAATGTTCTCGGAGAAAAGAATCGTAGAGTCATAGACCTGGAAGGGACCTTGGAGGTCTTCTAGTCCAACCTCCTGCTCAAGCAGGAGACTCCTATACCATTCTAGAAAAATGGCTGTCGAATCTCTTAGAAATTTCCGGTGATGCAGCACTCATAACATCTGTTGGCAAGCCGCTCCACAGAGATCCAGTCAGAGGATGCCATCTCCTCCTGGTTTCTTTCCAAGGAAAAATAATCATATTGAGCCTCATCTCTTAAAAGGAAAAAGAATTCTGCAGTGTTCAAATAAGTTTTATATATATATATATATATTATTTAAAGACCCTTGAGAATAAAAAGAACTTTCTCCAGTAGGCTAATTGTAAATTAGATTTTAATCATCCGGTGAGGACCACATCAGTGGAAATTTTGAAAGGGCTCCAGTCAAAGATGGTTTAAATCCAATCAGACCTTCTCCTGCCAGCAGACCAGAAATAATAAACGTAAAACCAACAAATAAGGAGTTCTGAATGAATAATGGAAAGCTATTCATACAAGAATCTCACCACGGTCTTGTTAAGTCTGCCACCTCTTGATTTCCTTCACAAATAACTAGGGAAAGGATATCGAGAGTAATTAGAAGCAGGGTTCAAAAAAAAATAAAAAATAACCCTGACAAGATACAGGAGGGCAAAGGGAAATTTAATTTCTTCTCAACTTGTTCCCTGCAGTGACTGGAAATGAGGGTATGACCTTGGAATAATGGCTGGCTCCTAAAAATAGAACCCGGCTTGTTGGAAATAGCTTTGAACCCAGGGCTGTTGAACTAAACGATCCCTTTGGCTTAACGAGTTTGCCATATCATGAAATGTTTACATTGCTCACACTTAATTGGGCCCTTGGATGGAAACCAATTAAGGCTATCATGTCAGAATGACCAATTAGCAGATTTGACCTCACCCCCAGATGGTCTACATCCTATGGAAAGAGGTCCTACTAGTCAAGATAGGATTTCTGTTGAGGGATCTCTTCGTGAGCCATTAGCCTCCTGTCTCCCTGGTCATTCAGTAGCTCATGTGTTTGGACACTTTCTCTGGGTTGTGGGGTCATTGGGGGAGAAATGTATCTATTCTTCTCTGGGTTGGAGGTCATTGGGAGGGAATGTAGAAATAGCAATAGCCCTTAGACTTATATACCGCTTTATAGTGCTTTTACATCCCTCTCTAAGCAGTTTATAGAGTCAGCCTCTTGCCCCCAACAATTTGGGTCCTCATTTTACCCACCTTGGAAGGACAGAAGGCTGAGTCAACCTGGAGCCTGGTGGGATTTGAACAGCCGATAGTCAGCAGAAGTGGCCTGCAGTACAGCACTCTAACCACTGCACCACAGAGGCTCATTGTATCTATTCTTCTCTGGGCTGGAGGTCATTGAAGGGGGAATATATCTTGTATCTGCTTGTCTTCTCCTGGCAGCTGTCTCGGTTAACATGCTTGTTGGTGTGGTTTGCAGATACCCTGACAAAGGCTTTGATGATAACTATTGCCGAAATCCAGATGGTAAACCGAGGCCATGGTGTTACACCCTTGACCCAAACACCCCCTGGGAGTTTTGCTCAATTAAAACATGCGGTGAGTCCCCTTGCTTGAAAGTTGTTGTTTTTTTAACATCAGTCCACTTCCTTGAAAGATTATTTTTTCCAAAGTCCAGATGTCAGCAATGACAATGGGACAAGGACTATGCTGGATTGCACGATGACTCAGGTTTAATTTTGTAAAGTCTTGTCTTCTATGATGTTTACATTGTATTGACACTAAGGGTGACATGACAGCAGTCTTCCAGTGTTTGAGGGACTGCCACAAAGAAGAGGGGGTCAACTTATTTTCCAAAGCACCTGAAGGCAGGACAAGAAACAATGGATGGAAACTAATGCAGGAGAGAAGCTACTGCCGACCTTTCTGATTGACAAGCTCAGTGTCTTAGCCACTTAGCCACCGCCTCCCTTTAAACTGTCTTTAAAAGCTTTCCCTAAAACGTTACATCATAAGAGTGGTTTATAATAATGGTGAGCTGTTCCCAGTCTTCTGGAAAGGAGAAAAAATCATTGATGGTGTTACGAACTAAGTAAACTCATTCATCAATAATCATACTAGCTTTACTTCAGCAGCAGGCTCGTAATCCTGCACTTCTGATTGGCCCGCGGATAAGCAAATCGTGATTGGCCGCCTCTGGCTGACCTGATTGGCTGACAGTGGGCCGTCTCTGATTGGACGCTTTTAGAGCGGTTAATTCAATTTCATTGGTTGTGACAGCAGCCAGCTCTATAAAAAGAGCTGCTGCTGCCCAAGTTGTTGTTCTGTTCTGTTCTGAAGTCACTATTAAAGAGTTGAGTCACTATAGATGCCTCATCTCCGTTATTGCGCCCACTCCTCCAGATCTAACAGATGGCTTCCAGGAATTCAGATACTTTTGAAATTTTAGCCTGGCGGCTAAATATATATAAAAACCAGTTTCAAGATTTGGGTTTGGCTAGTCTAGAGAAAAGAAGGACTAGGGGTGACATGATAGCAGGGTTCCAATATCTGAGGAGCTGCCCCAAAGAAGAGGGAGTCCAGCTATTCTCCAAAGCACCTGAAGGAAAGACAAGAAGCAATGGGTGGAAACTAATCAAGGAGAGAAGCAACTTAGAACTAAGGAGAAATTTCCTGACAGTTAGAACAATTAAATCAGTGGAACAGTTTTCCTGCAGAAGTTGTGGGTGCTCCATCATTGGAGGATTTTAAGAAGAGACTTGAAAACCACTTTTGTGGAATGGTATAGGGTCTCCTGCTTGAGCAGGGGTTGGACTAGAAGACCTCCAAGGTCCCTTCCAACTCTGTTATTTGGTTAAAATAGAACAAACCAGAATGCCAGATCCTCGATTCAGCTTTGTATCTATCCAGCAAGTGCTGAATTTTCCTATGCCATCTATCAACAAGTTATGGAAGTATTAAAAAAAGAATCTGAGAAGCAATTGTTACATACCTTGTCTAACAGGTGTTATTTTTATGCTAGCTGTTAACATGTAAACTGAAGTTGGAAGACTTCTCTTGGGAACACAAACACCTGCTACATTTCTAAGATGTCTGGATATGATGTACTTCAGTGTTTAACTTCTACACGATAACCGATCAAACTAAGAGCTTTTTTTAATGCGATACATATGAGTTTCAGCATGTGTTTTTATACCGTGATCCTGCAGTTGCCTCCATTTTTTTCTCTTTCAATGTTAATTCCTATAAGAGGCCTTATGAACAACCTGCATTATGAATAAATCCTTTTCTTATGACATGTCATTGTGCTTAGGAAGAACATGTTTGTTAATATTCGGTATTTGAGCAACTCGTTCTTAAAGAACTTTGTTCTGGCTGACCATCAGCCAGATTTTTAGGCTACATTTGGTATTTTTATCCACCTATTGAGGCCTTCCCAAGGATTAGCAAAGGCAGATGGTGTTGTGCGATGGTATTAAAAGGACTGATACAGGATGTAAGCTATTCCAAGAAAAGCTGCCTTTTGCAATTGACTGATGGCGAATCTGTCAATGCCGATGGTACTGAAGTTGTGCTCCAGATATTTTGGGATTGTACCCAAGGCACCTATTGCTATTGGTACTGTCTTGGCTTTCTTTTGCCACAAACATTCTCCTAGTTCTATTTGAGGGTCTTTGTATTTTGTGACACACACACACAAACACACACACGCGCACACACACGGTTCTTTCTCTTCTATTCTGCTGTCCTCAGATATTGCCATGTCCACTATCCACACCTGTATATGCTTTTGTATTTTCTAACATTTTCATATTTTATTGGCTGACAAATATTCTGTAATTGTGGTGCCATATAAATTAGATCAGAGTTCCCCAACGATAGATAAATAGATGATAGATAGATAGATGATAGATAGATAGATGATAGACAGACAGACAGACAGACAGACAGACAGACAGACAGACAGATAGATGATAGATAGATAGATAGATAGATAGATGAAAGAGAGGATAGATCGATAGATCAATAGAAGATAGATACATAGATAGATGATAGATAGAGGAGAGAATAGATAGATGATAGACAAATAGATGATAGATATATGATATAGATAGATAGATAGACAGATAGATAGATAGATAGATAGATAGATAGATAGATAGATAGATAGATAGAAGATAGATGCGTAGATAGAGGAGAGAATAGATAGATGATAGACAGATAGAATGAATATGTATGTATGTATGTATGTATGTATGTATGGCCTTCAGCTTTGTTCGGGTATTTTCCCATGTCATAGTCGTGGTGAACAAAGCTGAAGGCCATACATGTATAGTTGAAAACTTAAGAAAACAAATATATATATATATATATATATATATATATATATATATATATATATATATATATATATATATATATATATATATATATATTATATTTATATTTATATTTATATTTATTCTTAAGTTTTCGCGGGTACCTACATGGTATTCAGCTTTGTTCGGGTATTTTCCCATGTCATTATAGTTGTGCTTTTAAAGTTGTAGCAACGTTTCGGCAGAATCTCATCTGCCATCATCAGGCTTCTGTATTGTGTTCGTCTGTGAGTCAGACTTTTACAGTTGTTTCAGTTTTAAATTTGGGGCTAGCCTACTGCTGTGCCAGAATGGTTTTTTCTTCATCCTGATTGGTTGGGAGTCTTGGTCTGTGTTTTTTGGTCTTGGAGTTTGCTGTGTTCTGCTTGATTGGTGTTTCTAATATCTTCTGTCTGTTTTGTGGCTTTTTTTGTCTTGGTTGGCTGGCAACATTGTGTTCCTGTATTGGAGGCTTTTAGTGCAGCTTGGCTCCGAGTAAATGGATGACTATCATTTGTTAGGAAGCTAGGTTTCATCTGGGTGCCTGGTTGGGGTGTGTTTGAGCTGGAGGCACAAACAGATCCCCCCTGAAAACTCCAGCTCAAACACACCCCAACCAGGCATTTACTTGGAGCCAAGCCGCTCTATTCTATTCTATTCTATTCTATTCTATTCTATTCTATTCTACTCTTTTCTGCATTCTACTCTACTCTACTCTACTCTACTCTTTTCTGCATTCTATTCTATTCTATTCTATTCTATTCTATTCTATTCTATTCTATTCTATTCTATTCTATTCTATTCTATTCTATTCTATTCTATTCTATTCTATTCTATTCTGTTATACTCTATTCTTTTCTGCATTCTGTTCTATTCTATTCTATTCTATTTTATTCTATGCTATGCTATGCTATGCTATGCTATGCTATGCTATGCTATGCTATGCTACGCTACTCTACTCTACTCTACTCTACTCTACTCAACACATGTTGAATCACATGGGTGCTGGAAGAATAGAACTTTGTTCAATTAATAAGCCTTGTTAATTTATTGTTAAAATGATTTTGGGGAATGAACCTTCCAGATAACTAGCAGCAAAATGGAATCTATTAAAAGTCCAGCAGCAGAATCAATTTTAAAAGAGCAGGCAGTTTTGGTAGCAACAAGGAGAGTAACCCAACCAGGTCTATTGCAGGAAACAGATGATATAGACAGGAACATCCATGGGAGGGGAGAGTCAAAAAAGTCAAAATGGAAGCCTTCATTATGTCATTGGAGCCCTGTTTCATACACGAGAAAAGGGAGCAGGCTTTGATTACAGACTTTCAAATTTTTGAAAGAGTTTTTGAAAGAAAAAAAGAAGAAATTTGTAGATACTTTGCAAAGTTCATTTCTGGACTCTGTGAGCAAGGAGTCTTTAAAATCAAAAGTTGCATGCAAATTTCCCCTCAGTGTGGCAGCATTAACAATAAAAGTAAAAGATGTAGGAGAAGAAAGAAGGAGGAGGAGGAGGAGGAGGAGAAGGAAGAAGAGGAAGAGGAAGAAGGAAGAAGGAGAAATAATCATGGTGGTAGAGAAGGAGGAAGAGGAAGAGAAGGAAAAGAAAGAAAGGAGACATTTAAAACTCCAGAAGAATAGATTTCACCTAAAAATATGTTGATCTTGTAAACTCTTGAGAATCAAGGTGGAATTATTTTTTATTCTTCCTGTTGCAGACTGAGTTGGGAATTCAGAAGCTTTAAGCACACAGATCATTCTTCACCATGAACTCTCCTTAGGAAATGAGGCTGAACAATCTTGGCAGGAAATTATGCAAAACCACCGTGATAAAGCATTTGGGGAAAGATAAAACTGAGCCTCAGGAAAGCATCAATATGGTGCAAAGTGACTTGATACACGTGAGAGGAGCCAGTGCGCTTCCTTAACATAGCAATAGGAGGCTGCAATCCTACTCTGTAGCAAGATTTGCTTTTTATTGATAATTCCCCCCCATTGATGGCTGTGTGTAAAGTATATTCTGGTCACCACACTATTAAAAAAGATGTTGAGACTCTAGAAAGAGTGCAGAGAAGAGCAACAATAATGATAAGGAGACTGGAGGCTAAAACATACGATGAATGGTTGCAGAAACCGCGCATGGCTAGTCTAGTGAAGAGAAGGACTTGGGGTGACATGATGGCCGTCTTCCAGTATTTGAGGGGCTCCCACAAAGAAAAAGGAGACAAGCTATTCTCCAAAGCATCCGAGGGCAGGACAAGAAACTGTAGCAGGTTTTCTGCTCGTTCCTTACTTTCAACTACTTCCAGGGATGGGCTTCAAAAATGTTAGCAAAGACTTCTCTGCCCAGTTGATGGATGGGCGTGGCCATGATGGGTGGGGCCTAGTTGGCCTCCTGCATCACAGCGGGGGGTGTTTTTTCCCCTCCCCGGGTTCCGGAGGCTTTCCTTAAGACTCCGGAAGGGTGAAAATGGCCTCCCCGGACTCCGGAGGTTCTCTAGAAGCTGGAAACAGGCCCATTTCCAGCCTTCCCAAACTTCCAGCAGGCCCATTTTTCGCCCTCCCCAAGCCTCCGTGCATGCCCTGCATTGCATACAAAATGGCCGCATGGGGACTCCTGGGAGGGGCGGGGAGTGATGGGCGGGGCCAGCCAGGAGTGGGATTTGAGGGGGGGGGTTCTCCAAACTGCACAGAACCTTAGCTAGGGTCTCTCCTGAACCCCTGTGAACCCCCAGCATCCCATCCCTGACTACTTCATTCTAATTATATATTATTAAGGCTTATTCTGATATTTATATATGCAGAGCCTTTGGTTCTATCAACATTTTAAATGATCAGTGATGTTTCAGCTGTGAGAAACTGCAGCTAAGGCCTATTTGAGGAACACTTCTCTTTCTAAGTCTCATTTTCAAGGATTCCCTGATAAACCTTCTCTAAGACTGACTACAGCATGCTCCAAAAAGATCTTTACTCCAGGAAATTGGCTGCTTCTTCCAAAGAAACTGCTCTGCGGAGAATTTTTGATATCCGATCTTGCAGAAGCTGGGCCATTCTTCCACGCGCATAAATAGTAGCTTAATCACTCTTTCGGAATATTAATTTCAAGGAGTTCTTTGATTAGTTATTTCCATATGACACAGATCCAAGTTTTGCAGTTACCCAAACAGGAATTCAGGACTTTGATTTTGAACAGTCTATTTCTTTCAACTCAAGGGAGAGAGAAAGGCTTAGTATGTTTGCTTTGTGTTGGATTGAGGTTATGGTCACAAATGTTACTCCTGAAGGATTCCTTTGCTTCACATGTAAATGCTGATCCGTGTGGCCAGTTAAACATTTGGTACTGATTATTCTCAAACAGGCACTTAATTCCATTAACTTCCTACATTTGGAGTCCTTAATCCCCCAAAACACAAACAGGGTCCTGCCCCTGTCGGAGCCTGAATCCATGGAGGAGGACGAGTAGGAGTTGGGGCAGATGGAGGTCAATGGGGCAGCCTCATCGCCTTCCGAGGAAAGCGGGAAGGAGCAGTATGAGGCAGCCCCGGGATCCTCTGGCTTGGGATGGCTTGCCAGAAGAGAGGAACGGGGGCAGGATGACTGAGAGAGGGCAGGCAGTGGAAATGAGAAGCGACGGAGCTCAGGCGATGAGCAAGGACCATCCCCTCCTGATCCCCGAGCAAGGAGAATGGAGAGAAGGCGGGAACGGTGCAGGCCAACCTGACAACTTGGGAGGAGAGCTCCCCACCCCTCTTCACAAGGCACACCTGAGGACTTAAGGAGACACTGTGGGGAGAGCCATTTGTTGGGATAAATGCTGAATTTGTGGAGTTTTGTGTGCCATTGCTGATATCTAGCCTTTTCCCTTGCTTAATGGACTCATTGCTTCTTTCTTGCTTCATGGATTCATTTCCTTGTTCTTTTGCCCTGCTGGACTTCCTGCCTTGAAGCCGTTGTTCTAACAGCGTTTTGCTGGACTACTTACAGCCAGCAGCTGCTGTGTGGGTGTATGTTTGTGCACTTTGCTCTGGGACTTGCATAATGTGGGGGTTTCTGGGGGAAAGTTAGAGCATTAAAGGGGAGTTTGAACTCTGAGCTGGCTGTGTGGCTTTCATGCCTTGTCCTGGGTCATCACAGAAAGTTAAAACAGAGAGTTGAGAATTGTTTCTTTGAGATGACCACCTACTGTCAACTCATAAAGCATTCCTATGCCTGTTTCTGAGTTGCCATAAGAAGGAGGGGGGGAAAGGCCTGAGGGAGCAGTGTGGCAGATGAAAGCCAGAAGCACATTCCATGCTTATCTTGTGGAGATTGTGGCCTAGGCTACCGGATCTTCTGCCTTTGAAAATCCTTCATTGGACAATGTGACACCCAGCCCGTGAATGTGTTTCGCTGGAGAATCTGATTGATGACACAACCAGGGAGGTGGTGGGGGGGACAGGGTCATAGGTAATAGTAAATTACATGTGCCACAATTGGCTTCATACGGGTTAGTGCTGGACATGTTGCTCCTAATAAATCTTTTGGATTCTTTTGAAGCTTGGCTCAAGGCTCATGATTTAATTAGGGAAATTGGAACCCTGATACCTACATTATTACTGTTCTATAGCGGCACACAATACCTTCTTAAATTATTTGGGCTGCATCTCATTCCTTTGCTTCCTTCTAGATTTTTTTGGTCTTGTTGGGGAAAAACTGCTGGTCATGAAAGGGAAGGAACCCCCCCCCCATCCCTGCTTACCTGTAGGAGAAGGACAGGCAGAGACTGGGGAAGAAACAGTTTAGAATCTCTATGTAACCACAAACAGCCTAAGTCCATCTCTCTTGAATTCCATTAACTCTTAACTAGCACCAATTTAGTGGCAATGGTTAGTTGACTAGATTCTTGTGACTAAGCATGAGCAGCTTAATTAGAACTTGTTTAATGGCTGGATGGCTTTCCTGTCACCAGAGCGTTGCTCAGCAGTTATATTCCAATTGTGCCCAGAGAGAGAAATACCTGTCTCTACCTAGGATCGAACTCACAGCCTCCTGATTGTGAGGCGATAGCTCCACCTCTAGGCCACCGCACCACTCATCAAAAAGAAACAATTGTTGTCCTATTTTTTTTTTCCTAGCTCAGAATGTGGTGCGCAGCTCCTCGGCGGTTATTGAAACAACCGAGTGCATACAAGGACAAGGAGAAGGCTACCGGGGTACCGTGAACACCATCTGGAGTGGGATTGAATGCCAGCGGTGGGACTCTCAGGTGCCTCACCAACATAACTTCACACGGGAGAACTTTAAGTGCAAGTGAGTAAAACAACTTTGATAAGAGTGATCGACCTCAATATGGAGAACAACCATTAAGGTGTCATGCCCTTGTTGGAGTCTGATTCTGAGGGGGAGATGGAGCAGCTGACAGGGAGTGGGACTGTGGCTGTGGAAGAAACGGAGGAAGGGCACAGTCCGGCTGGGCATTCAGAGGAAGACCCAGGCCCACCCCCTCTTCATCCTAGGGCACACAGGGAGGAACGGATAAGGGGGCAACGTGGCTTACAGGAGAGAAAAGGGCCCTGATTCCCTTCATTAGTTGCAGCTTGGAGTACAGGATATAAGTGTGGCATTTGCACACAGCTCCTTGCTGGAAGCAAAGCATGCATTATCTTGGTCGAGGCTTATCTGGGTTTTGGCATCCTCCCAATTGTGGGTGCTGCGTTATCCTTTGAAAGTCTGCAATTTATCATCCTGGCCTGCTGTGTTAATTACTTCAGTGTGGTTTGTGTTGAGTTTTTTATTTCTAATTATCTTTACTTTGGGTTCAGACTGCATTTCTGCCCTTCATAGACTGTTGAAGAGTTTGATCTCCAGCCGAGGATAATTGGACATTGGGGCCAAGTTGGAGGCATTAAAGGGAATTTATTCTACTTTTGGGACTTTCTTATTTTTGTGTCACGCCTCGGGTCATCACATAAGGTTTCTAACCCAAAGGGCAGACATTAGTGCTATTATGTCTTTTGCAATTCTCTGTCAACACACTTCTTTAACAAGTTGACAAACAGAGTGTGGTGGCTCACGAGGTTAGAACGCAGGGCTGCCAATCTGGCTTGTATTCGAAACCCGTTGCTTTTGTGAGGTGGGGTGAGCTCCCATCACACACTCCAGCTCCTGCTAACTCAGCAGTCCAAAAGTGGGCGACTACAAGTAGATTAATGGGCACCATTTCAGTGGGCAACTTCATAGGAACATGAAAGGAACCCCAAACTGGGTATCCTCCGGGCAATGGTGATATCACTGACAAATCCTTTTGCCACATTGGTTAAGGAAATCAGTGTGGTTGTTATGGGAATAAAAACCCAAATTGATATGTCATTTGTGCTATAGGATACAAATCTTCTCTAGGTGTTGTACCTATTTGGGGGCTGATCCACAGTTGTTTCTTGTGTTGTGTTCTAACATTATGGATTTGTGAGCAGTCCAATTTGCAATCTTGGTGGGTTATTTGGGGTAGGGCAATAATATCGGCAGAAATATGTTGTATTCTCTGAATCTTTGTCTGATAAGTTCCTTGAGCAGATGACTTCTTGTAGTATGTCTTGTAAATGGCAATACATCTCCTTTTTACGACTGTGTAATCCCTTAATTTGGGGTTATATTTGGGGTGACTGGATGGAGCTTAGCATTTGCTGGCTGGGTGCCCTTCCTGACACCTAAGTGGAGTTGACAGCAGATTTTTTTTTCTTTGTGCCCTGGGAGAGAAATGTCTGTCTCTACCTAGGATTGAACTCTCAACCTCCCAAGTGGGAGGCAAGCATTTTCAGCACTAGGCCACCTTGCCTCTCTGCCTTGTAAATGGCAATATGGTGGCTGTATGTATGTGCAGATATTTGGACCAACATTCCCACAGTGGACTCCAGCTGGGAGAGCTGTTGCACAAGAGCTATGTGAAGAAACGTGTTCTTTTTCTGATGTTGGACATCTTTTCTCCACCTTTCCGTGTTTTGGAAGAAGCTGCAGCTTTGCCTTCCCCCATCACTGGCTGCTTAGTGGACTCATTCTGTCACATCTGTTCACCTGCAGATAAGTCAAGTGAAACGGTGGAAGCTCCACCATCAATTCTTCCCCCCTCCTAATTAGGATTGTTACTACTCTAGAAGCTCTTGTTGTGTGGAACCAGGATCTTCTGCAGCTCTTCCTTCTTCATTACTTAAATTGATTGGCTGGTTCTTGTGAAAGGATTCGCTCTCCCTATCTTCAGTCTTCAGGAGGACATCAGAGTGACCAGAATCTTGCTTGTGGGTAAGTGAGGCTTAATGTGTAATGACTTTGTGAAGGTGTGCTTCTTTGACAAAGGGGACAGGCAATGTGAGGTTCTTGGTGCTCTCTGAGCTTGGTGGTTTTCTTGCAGACATTTCATTACCCAACTAGATAACATCATCAGTGCTAAAAGGGAGAGGAGGAGGAGGAGGAGGAGGATAACAACTATGGGGTCCTTGGTGCTCTCTGAGCTTGGTGGTTTTCTTGCAGACATTTCATTACCCAACTAGGCAACATCATCAGTGCTAGAAGGGAGTGATTTTTGTGAAGAGGAGGGGGAGGAGAGGAGGAGGAGGAGGAGGGAAGGAGGAGGAGGTGGAAAGCAGGAAGAGGAGGAGAAGGAGGACTATGGGTGGTCCTCCTTGGTGGTCTCTGAGCTTAGTTGTTTTCTTGCAGAGATTTCATTACCCAACTAGGTAACATCATCAATGCTAGAAGGGAGAGGAGGAGGAGGAGGACTGTGGGGTCCTTGGTGGTCTCTGAGCTTGGTGGTTTTCTTGCAGACATTTCATTACCCAACTAGGCAACATCATCAGTGCTAGAAGGGAGTGATTTTTGTGAAGAGGAAGGGGGGAAGAGGAGAGGAGGAGGAGGAGGGAAGGAGGAGGAGTTGGAAAGCAGGAAGAGGAGGAGAAGGAGGACTATGGGTGGTCCTCCTTGGTGGTCTCTGAGCTTAGTTGTTTTCTTGCAGAGATTTCATTACCCAACTAGGTAACTTCATCAATGCTAGAAGGGAGAGGAGGAGGAGGAGGACTGTGGGGTCCTTGGTGGTCTCTGAGCTTGGTGGTTTGCTTGCAGACATTTCATTACCCAACTAGGGAACATCATCAGTGCTAGAAGGGAGTGATGTTTGTGGAGAGGAAGAGGGGAGGAGGAGAGGAGGAGGGGGGAAGTAACAGGAGGTGGAAAGCAGGAGGAGGACTATGGTGACCTTGGGGGTCTCTGAGCTTACTTGTTTTCTTGCAGATGTTTCATTACCCAACCAGGAACATCATCAGTGCTAGAAGGGAAAGGAGGAGGAAGAGGATGACAAGTGTGGTGTCCTTGGTGGGGTTTTTGCAGACATTTCATTACCCAACTAGGCAACATCATCAGTGTTAGCCATTTCTAGTATTTTTAATTCAAGTTTCATACAATCGGGGAAATTTAGTCAAGAGTTATTGTGCTTTAATTTCTTTTTTCCCCCAGGATGTACAATTTAACATTGGCCATCAGTCTACATCCTCAATGAAGATCTTAGGACCTGGTGGTCACAATCTGACTTACATTCAAATCTTCTCATCCTTCCATGGAACATGATGTCCAGATGTTGATCAGCTACTCCATTGGCAGACCTCATCACCAGTTTCCAATGGGGCTGAATACAGTGGAGTTAGCAGCAATCATGAAAATAAAAATACACTCCTCTTGATGCAAGAGATATTAATGGATTTTGAATATCTCACAATGCCTTAATCAAGAGGAGCGATGTTACTGAGAGCTAGCAATCTCCATCTGTTCTTTGAAATGCAAGATTCATCAGAATTTGGAAAGTTAAACTTCGCCGTTGAAGATGGAAATGGGAGCAAGTTGCAGTTGGAATTTTGCAGACAAAGACTTTTGAGTTGGAGTAAATATTGGATGGCATGGAAACTTTCAAAAACTGGTCTTGTAGAAACCTGATGGAGGGTCTGCTGTCCGATTCTAGATTTTTTTGTAAATAAAAATATTTTTTTTAATAAAAGCTGCATCTATGGTGTTAATTCTCCAATGTATGCTCATTTAAAAAAAAAAAACCTAAGCATTTGATTAAAAGCTGTCCTATTTGTTTGTTTTTAATGAATGGCACGGCGCTGCACTGGTTTGGGGTGGGCTTTATTATAATTATTATTTTTTGCATCCTGAATATATTCATTCTTGGTTAATTATACTAATTTCTTATATTTGATGCTCAGCTCTGTCTTGCAAATTTTGTTTCCTACTCTTCTATGTAGGAAGGCTTTAAAAACAGTTCAAGATAAATTTGTCTCATTGATTTTGCAGCTCCTCTGTAGGTCTGCTGTTTTCCTAAAAAAAAAAAAAAAATAGCTGGAAGTCTATTTGCAATTATCTTCACTTCTGCCAGTTCAGAAATCTTAAGAACAGGAAGACACCACTTTAGGTCCAACAACAATATTAAAAATTACTTCATTCCACCTAAAAGAAAATAGAAAGAAAATTATCATTCAAAATATGAGTCAAGTCAATAAGAAGTGATGCTGCTTTCTTCTTCTTCTTCTTCTTCTTCTTCTTCTTCTTCTTCTTCTTCTTCTTCTTCTTCTTCTTCTTCTTCTTCTTCTTCTTCTTCTTCTTCTTCTTCTTCTTCTTCTTCTTCTTCTTCTTCTTCTTCTTCTTCTTCTTCTTCTTCTTCTTCTTCTTCCTCCTCCTCCTCCTCCTCCTCCTCCTCCTCCTCCTCCTCCTCCTCCTCCTCCTCCTCCTCCTCCTCCTGTTTTTCCATTTTGGGTGTTAAGAGAGATGCTAAGTTTTGGCGTTTGCTCTTTTAGCAAACCATTGTTAATTGATGGTAATAATGATACAGTTATACAACCTATGTAGACAACTGTATACAATATATACAATGATGCAACCACTGTATTTAGTTTATACTAAACTTTTGTCCTACTACCCTGGAATTCAGCTCAATCAATTTTGTGAATAATTTCCAAAGGGAGTTTGTGCAGCTTTTCAAAACATAGAACTGTGAAATATAATTGTTAAAAAAAATATCCAGAACAAGCGATAAAACTCAATCAACCTTGACTGATCCTAAGAAAATGAAACATAGCCAGACCTGGTTAATATTTGAAGGAAGGCCCACCAGCAGGAAATTTCTGAATTATAGGGATATTTTTTTTAAGGGACAAAATCCTGAACAAACACTGGATGGTACCAGTTGCCAAGAAAATATCATGTCAGCAGGAGTTCAGATTGGTTTGAGGAAATAATTCACGCCATAAGGTGGAGATTTTCTTAGAAAGTTGAAGACCAGATTTTAGATTGATGACGAGGAGTTACAGCCTGGTGTTCAGGTCACAAAATTTGATCCTTTTCACCGGGTTGTGTTCTGCTTGGTAAATTCCATGTAGACCTTACTTTCAGATTAAATGTGCAAAGCAAACCAGGATATAACAGTCTCATTGCAGTCTTCTGGCTTTTACTCTGAACACTGTCCTGCTTCAATCAATCATGGAGGACTGGAATGAGCAATTTCAAGAGTTCTGCCAAGTATGTGTAACGCTTTGCCTTCAAGAAAAGTATATACAAACCTAAGAAGGTTTCTCCTCCTCATCATAGTAAGCCAAATTTCATAAATTGTACTTATTAGTATGTGTCTATCCCCTATAAATCTCCTCCCTCCCCCTCAGAAACCTCTTGGAACCATGCAAAAAGGAAAGTAGGGTCTTGGTCTTCTAGTTTTGCTCAGGCAGTTGACTTTGTTGGGCTCTCTTAGAAACCTGGAAATAGTATTTTGGACTGCATTTTTAGCAAAAACTAGCCAATAGCCTGGCATTGCCCAGGTATTTATTTATCCCAATCCTGTATTAGACAGGAATATCCTGTAGTCGGGACTCACACTGTTGTACTGTCTCTCGCATAGCATCGCAAGTCGTCTATTCCTCTCCTCTGGAGTTTCTTGTCTACGTTGGTATTTCATATTTTTTATTGCACTTGGCCAATCACCTGACGTTTCCTTGGAGGGCTGAGAGGGAGCCCCCTTGTGGAGAACTGGAGAACTGTGAAGCTGTTACCATGGCAAGTTCACTGTGCTGTACAGTAGAAGCCATTTTAAGGCACACCCCCACACCCCGAGGGGTGTTAGGGGTGTCTTACCCCTACAATATTTGTTTCCAGAGAGTACGTCATCTGTGTACCAAAATTTGGTTGAAATTGATCGAGGCCTTCCAGAGCTATGCTGGAAGACACTCTCTCTCTTTCTCTCTCTCTCTCTCTCTCTCACACACACATATATATATTTAAAACAGAAATGGCTGCGAAAGCCTGATGCACAGACATACCCAATACACAAGCCTGATGATGGCAGATGAGATTCTGCCGAAACGTCACTACAATTTTAAAAGCATAACTAGAATGACATGGGAAAATACTTGAACAAAGTTGAATAATATATGTATGTATGTATGTATGTATGTATGTATGTATGTATGTATGTATGTTAACACTACAATATCGCTCCCAGTTTCATGATAATTGTGTTTTCCAAGGATGTTAAAAAAAAATGTCTTGGGTATAGAAATAAAGAAAAATCAAGCTCAAGTAATCAATATATAAAAGAGTTGAAAGCTGGTGGGGTCTTATGACTTCCTCTTTTTTTGGAGTATATGTTTTATTTTTATTCATAAAGATTTTGAACACAGTGTATTGTCAGGACATATCATTTACAAAAAAAATCAAGAAGAATACAAACCGAGATATTAACATGTATACGAATAACAATAATAATAGTGTAACAAAGTCATTTTAACTAGATTTCTCTTTATATTATTCTTGTTTATAATTATGTAAATTATATCAACATGTTTATAACTGTAAACCCTCTTTATATTTAATTCGTACATAACAGTAATCTTTCTTTGCCTAATTTCTACCTCTTATCTCTGACCACTCATGAAATCTATTCCATGTTAAGTAATATTCTGTGTCTTCTTTGTCCTTTATTTTTAATGTCCATCTATCCTTATGACTTCCAATCTCGATAGATTTTCTGCTACAATTTCTTCAGAAGTGTAGATGGGCAGATGGGATGTTGGGAACAGTCTCACACCAACCAACTTCTCTTCAAGGGATGACCAAACAGTCTTTCAAAATGAAAAGCTCCACTGAAATTCAACAGGAGGGAAATGGACAGCCATATTTACGTTTTTCCAGAGCTTGAGACTTTTTAATATAACCAGAGAGTTTTTTTTAAGGAGATCCCCCCGAAGATTAGATACTTGGGAAACACAGGGTTAAAGTTTCTAAAGGCATATATTCTGTACAATAGGGTCTGTTTTCCTAATTAAATTAATGAAAAAAACTCAGGGTCTGATTATGTAATACGAATATCCATTCAGAACAATAGCTGGGAGCTTATTTTGGTAGTGTAAACCTGACAGCTGGCGTTAATAGGTTTTAGATGTGATTGAAGTTTGCATGGAATAGGCCAAGTTTTTGCAATAGGCCAAAAATTAGCATAGAACAGAATAGAATACTTTATTGGCCAAGTGTGATTGAATACACAAGGAATTTGTCTTTGGTGCAAATGCCTTCAGTATACATAAAAGAAAAAAGTCGAGTCAAGAATCATCGGGTACAACACTTAATGATAGTCATAGGATACAATAAGCAATCAAATCATATTAGGAAACAGTCAATATAGATTGTAAGGATACAAGCAACAAAGTTAGTCATATAATCACAAGTGGGAGGGGATGGGTGATAAGGAGTGATGAGAAGATTAATAGTGATAGTAATGCAGACTTTGTAAATAGTTGGACAGTGTTGAGGGAGTTACTTGTTTAACTGAGTGATGGCGTTTGAGGAAAAACTGTCATTGTGTCTAGTTGTTCTGGTGTGCAGGGCTCTATAGCGTTCTTTTGAGGGTAGGAGTTGAAACAGTTTATGTCTGGGATGTGAGGGGTCTGTGGATATTTTCACAGCCCTCTTTTTAACTCGTGCAGTATGCAGGTCCTCCATGGAAGGCAGGTTGGAACAAATTGTTTTTTCTACAGTCCTATTTACTCTCTGAAGTTTGTGTCTGTCCTGTTGGGTTGCAGAGCCAAACCAGACAGTTATAGAGGTGCAGATGACAGACTCAATCATTCCTCTGTAGAAACTGGATCAGCAGCTCCTTGGGCAGTTTGAGCTTTCTGAGTTGGTGCATATAGAACATTATTTTTTGTGCTTTTTTGATGATGTTTTTAATGTTAGGTGTCCATTTTTGGTCTTGTGACATGATAGAGCCTAGAAATTTGAAAGTCTAATATTGGTTCTTAAGTTGCTCTTGTTGTAGCCTCCATTCCTAGTGCTGGTTATCTTGAAAACAAATCCATAGGCATATTAACGAATGAAGGCAAATAAAATATACGTGTTCCAGGATAATGTTGATCCAATCTGGGTTGGTCGTCAGGACCAGAGTTTTGGTCTTCCAAGATTTTGGACTCATGCTGGAGCCCATCCTTGGAGAATGTCTCTCTACTGGAATAGGTGCTTTGGGCTATTCTGTGAGTCTTATTGTTGTGGTGCCTTCTTCTTGGTTTGTCTGGTATGTTGATGGTTGGTGATTGGCTGTTGCTGTTGTTTCCTTGGGCTGCCAAGCCCTTGTCTCTTAAGTATCTGATAAGTTGGTGGTAAATCAGCAGTCGTTGACTTGTTAACAAGAGGCCTCTTTTCCAGGCTTCAATCACTTCCCTGGCTGTTTTTGTCCCTGCTCTTCTGACAATCTTAGCAGCTGCAAAATTGAATGTATGTCCTTGTTCATTGCAATGTGAGGCTACCAATGAGTTTGGGTCTCCTTGACTGACTGTTTGCTTGTGTTCTTGCACGTAGACATCTCAAGCAATGCCACACAGTGTAAGACCTGAGAAACTGGATATTTGGGGAGAATATAGGTAGTCGTTGACATACAATCCTTTATTTAGCAAGTGTTTGAAATTAGGATGGCCCTGGAAAAAGTGATTTATGACTGGTCCTTGAACTAACCCAATGCACAATATCTGAGGTCATGTGATCAAACTCATTGGGGAAGCCCTATTCGCTTAACATTCACGCGATTCACATAATGACTGTGGTGATTTGTTCAGCTGGGCCAAAAACAGGCCATCAAATTGGGTGCAATTCATTTGGCCTTGCATAGCAAATGGAACTTCTAGGCCCAATTGTCATGGTAAGTCAAGGACTACCTGTGCGTGTGAAGTTCACGGGACAAAGTAACAAGCCATTTTATGGTGGCCATCTGAGAGTATGGGTGATCCCACTTTCCTTGCATTTTACAAATCGGTCAAAATCATTTTATTTGAACACCTTTTTGGCATTTAGTTGTTCATGGTGTCTCATTATGTTATGTATTTCCCTTTTTTTCCTTTGCTTTGTCTATTATATCTTTTATAGTTTATATCTCTCTGTCTCTCTATCATCTGTATCTCTATCTATCTATCTATCTATCTATCTATCTATCTATCTATCTATCTATCTATCTATCTATCATCTATCTATCTTACAAAGCCAGTGTGGTCTAGTGGGTAAGGCACCTGACTAAATATCAGGAAACCACGAATTCTAGTCCCGCCTTAGAGATGAAAGCCAACTGGATATCTTTGAACCAATCAAAGGTGACTGTGAGTTCTAATCCTGCCTTAGCTATGAAAGCCAGCTGGGTGACTTTGGGCCACTCCCTCTCTCTCTCTCCACCCAATCCACCTCACATGGTTGTTGTTGTGAGGAAAACAGGAGGAGGAAGAATATTGGAAGTGTTCACCGCCTTGAGTTACATGTAAAAAACTAATAAAGTAAAATAAAATCCTCATCTATTAAGAGTCAGATGGGATACAGAACTCAGACAGAAATGTTTTTTTTAAAGCAAGCATCTTGGGCAGCACTGGTTTTACAGTTTCTGGTAACGAATGTATGAAATGGAACTATTTCTGTCAATGTTGCCAAAGCCCAGATTACTACAAATTGAAATAATTTTAGTAGCTGTCTAGCATTTGGAATTTCCTGTTTTACAAAAATGTGTGTGTGTGTGTGTGTGCACTTGCTATTGTTGTTTTAACACATTCATTTTTTTTCTGCAAAACCAAATTAGTGACATGGTTATCAAATAAATTTTCTTGCTTATGGGGGAGAAACACAGCAGTTTGCCAGACATATGTTAGCACATTTATTGTCTTATTATTATCATTATTATTTTGCAGGGATTTGAGAGAGAACTATTGCCGAAACCCAGATGGAGCTGAGGTACCCTGGTGTTTTACGACCAATCCAAATATTCGGATCGGAGATTGTTCCCAGATACCAAAATGCAATACATCCACTGAAAAAGGTAACACCTGCTACGTAGATAAGAAAAAAATTAAAATAATAAGAATAGCATTTAGACTTATATACCACTTCACAGTTCTTTTATAGCCCTCTCTAAGTGGTTTACAGAGTCAGCCTATTGCACCCCACAATCTGGCTCCTCATTTTACCGACCTCGGAAGGTTGGAAGGATGGAAAGTTGAGTCAACCTTGAGCCGGTCAGAATCGAACTGCTGGCAGTTGGCAGAATTAGCCTGTAATGCTGCATTCTAACTACTGTGCCACCAGGAAGGAGAATGAGAAAGAGAATAAGAGGGAGGAAAGGGAGGGAGGGATAACAATACCACTTATATACCATTTCACAATGTTTTACAGCCTTCTCTAAGCAGTTTACAGAGTCAACTTATTGCCCCCGATAATCTGAGTCCTCATTTTACTGACCTCAGAAGGACAGAAGGCTGAGTTGACCTTAAGCCAGTTAGGATCAAACTCCTAACAGCAGGGCAAAGTTAGTCTGCATACTGCATTCTAACCACTATAGGAAGAAGAATGAGAAAGGGAAGAAGGAAGGAAGGAAGGAAGGAAGGAAGGAAGGAAGGAAGGAAGGAAGGAAGGAAGGAAGGAAGGAAGAAGGAAGGAAGGAAGGAGGAAGGAAGGAAGGAAGGAAGGAAGGAAGGAAGGAAGGAAGGAAGGAAGGAAGGAAGGAAGGAAGGAAGGAAGACCATGCTTTTAGATTAGAAAAATTTTCAATCTGCATTTTATTTTGGAAGGAAGGGAAGGGAAGGGAAGGGAAGGGGGAAGGAAGGGAAGGAAGGGAAGGGAAGGGAAGGGAAGGAAGGAAGGAAGGAAGGAAGGAAGGAAGGAAGGAAGGAAGGAAGGAAGGGCCATGCTTTTAGTTTAGAAAAGTTTTCAATCTGCATTTTATTTTGGAAGGAAGGAAGAAAGGAAGGAGTATTCCTTTATTTGGCAAATTTAAGATGTGTAGACCTCAGCTCCAAGAATTTCCCAGCCAGCATCCCGAGGAATGCTTCAAGTTCCCAAGTTTGAGAAACTTTATAGAATCTTTATTTTTTTTAGTGATAGCTGATGGCAGCATCTACCCAAATCTTGACTGATGTTGAAAAAGTTAAGCAGAGTTAGACCTAGCTACTTTCAGGGGAGATCCTAAAATCCCAAACCCAAAGTAACATTTTTAAAAATAAAAATTTGTGGAAGGAGGCATGGGTAATTCACTTTTGGAGTGATGCCAAGAAAGCTTCGTAGACCTGCCTACAAAGCCATCAAGAGCCAAAGTTGACTCAAGGGATTCTTTTATCTAGCTGGTGGTCTCTGGGTTTTAACAAATAAGCAAAGGCACTCCTACAAACTGAAAACCCCTCCGTTTCTGCTGCAGCGTGCTGAGAACATCTGGATTTAAACTGCAGTGCTGAAGATACACTGGCAGATTTCAAATACGTTAATGCATTGGCTGACCTTGTCAAGTTCACAGTCAGCAGAATTACCATTTAAACTGAAACATCTCCAGTCTATCTGCAGGAGATGGCAAGAAGAAGTCACTTACTTATTCCTGGATTATTTATTTAATATCTTGGGACATATTTATTGAGCTCCAGATCTATTCATCAACTACTAGAACAATTAATCAGTGGGATGACTTGTCTCCAGAAGTAGCAGGCACTGCAATGCTGCGAGGTAACAGATAACAGATAATCAGAGTTGGAAGGGACCTTGTAGGTCATCTAGTCCAGTGGTCACCAACCTGTGAGAAAATTTTGGTGGTCCGCAGAGAAATGTCACCTCCAAAGCAATTAATCCAGGCTGCGTGGGAACATAAGGCTTGTGGTGTTTGCATTGTGAACAACATGAATTAGTGAGGGGAGGGGGGAAGGTCGGAGGGGGAGAACTTGCCCCACTCACCCAATGTGCCTGGCCTGGCCACCAGGCTGCTTCTCTCTGCTTCTTTCTTCTTCTGCTTTTGGCTGCACGCAAGGAAAGCAGCAAAAGTCTTTCTTTGTCTCCCTCAACTCTTCCAGAAATGAGTCTTTGGAACCCTGCAAGGCCTCCTGCTCCAAGAGGCTGTGCCGGCAAAGACTCATTTCTGGTGAAGTTTGGGGGAGAGAAAGAAAGACTTCTGCTGCTTCTGCTGCTTTCCTTGCATGAAGCCAAAAGTCTCTCTCTCTCCCTCTGAGAATGGAGCTGGAGACAGTATCCTGCGATCCCAAATTAAGAATGATCGATGGGTAGGAAAATGGGGTGGGGGATTTTCCTGCAGACTTTTTGGGGGGATTTTCCCACGGTCTCTGGTCTGTGGGATTTAAAATTATGAGTTTGGTGGTCCCTGAGGTCCAAAAGGTTGGTGACCCCTGACTATGGAACTAAGGAGGGATTTCCTGACAGTGAGAACAATTAACCAGTGGAACAACTTGCCTCCAGAAGTTGTAGGTGCTTCATCACTGGAGGTTTTTAGGAGGAGATTGGACAACCCTTTGTCTGAAATGGTATGGGGTTTCCTGCCTGAGCAGGGGGTTGGACTAGAAGACCTCCAAGATCCCTTCAAATTCTGTTATTTTGTTATCCTTCCTTCCTCCCTTCCTCCCTCCCTCCCTTCCTTCTCCATCACTGGAGGTTTTTAAGAAGAGATTGGACAGCCACTTGTCTGAAATGGTCTAGTCTTTCTTGCCTAAGCAGGAGGTTAGACTAGAAGACCTCCAGGGTCCCTTCAAACTCTGTTATTCGGCTATTCTGACCTCACTTGAACCCATCTGCCTATGGATTTTTACACATTCATTCATATGCCCTATTAAAGTATCAATCGACCTGTATTTCTATGCTATATTAACTTGAACAAGGTAAGGTGTACTCTATAATGTAAACATTTTCGAAGTTGAGTTAAGGAATATCCAGAAAGAATTTCTGTATCTCAAATGGCAGCAATGATAATACAAGGGTTTCTCTTAACTAACTTGATTTTTCTTTTAAACCAAAACACACAGATTGTTTCCGAGGGAATGGGACAAACTATATGGGCAATTTAGCCCAGACACGGTTCGGCTTGACTTGCTCCATGTGGGATAAAAACATCCAAGATTTAAGAAGGTATGTACATCCATCCATCTATCCATCCATCCATCCATCCATCCATCCATCCATCCATCCATCCATCCATCCATCTATCTATCTATCTATCTATCTATCTATCTATCTATCTATCTATCTATCTATCTATCTATCTCTTTCTCTCTCTCATCTATCTGTTTGTCTATCATCTGTCTGTCTGTCTGTCTATCTATCTATCTATCTATCTATCTGTCTATTATCTATCTATCTATCTATCTATCTATCTATCTATCTATCATCCATCTATCTGTCGCTCTTTCTTTCTCTCTCTGTCTCTATCATCTATCTGTCTGTCTGTCTGTCTGTCTGTCTGTCTCTATCTATCTATCTATCTATCTATCTCTATCTATCTCTATCATATCATATCTGTCTGTCTGTCTGTCTGTCATCTATTATCTATCTATATTTGATTTCTATAGCCACCCATCTCAGCAAAAAACCCAGGGCAGCTCACAATTCAGAAACACGTATTAAAATTGCAATCTTAAAAAGCAATGTAAAACAATGAGAACAATAAGGAGCATTAAAACATTGCAAGAACTTTAGAATCCACCATGCTGCATTTCCTCTTTTGAGTCAGATTTCATAGGTGAATCTTTTTAAATCAAGGCTGTGTATCACACCTGGCTTGCTTATTGCAGTAAAGTTTAGCATTTCTGCAAGGAAGCTAAAGCAGGTGAGATTCCTACATCCTATTTGATCATTCCTCTGTGACAAGCCAGGATTAAGAGACAGGGATTGGTCCAGATTTATTTCAGAACTAGCTTTGTTGGAATCCAGGTTTCTCTGAATTAAATGCAACCATCTTCTTGAATGTGGTTGGCACAAAGCTATTCCTTCCTCATGTGATGATCAGCTGGGCTGACCTTTACATAAATTCACTTTTGAATACACAATGTTCTTTTGTGAGTTTCTCCAGTACACTTATGAAAGCCAACTCACAATTCTTTCACCACACTCACACCAAGACACACTCACTTCTAAGACACATGCATTTTCCCCCCAATCATAACATCTTGGCCTCAAATGTGAGAAGTGACATCATAAATTTCTTCTGCAGGGTTATTTGGTAGAAGCGTTTAATTTAAAGTGGTTTTTATTTGTGGGGAAGGATTTTGCTATTTATTGCTTTCCATCTCAAAGAGCACAAAATGTGTGCACATCTGCATTTCAATAGATATTTTTAAAGTTCATGGTTATACAACAAGTGGCTTGTTTTGTCACTCTTGATTTCTATTTCTTCTGTCCTAATTTTCCTCTGACATTTCTCTGGCTTCTGCGGTTCTTGGGTTTACAAATAGATTTGCATCATGTTTTTATTTAAGATTGTCTCAAAACCCAACCAGGTTCATTGAATAACCACATTGTGAATTAGATAACATGTATACTCCTGTTTTCATAATAATTCTAGTAATTTTTTAAAAAAATGTATGAATGAAAACTAGAATAAACTAATAACCAGGAAGAGAGATAAAGAGGAAAAGGAGAGGTAGAAATAGAAGGGCAGTAAGATATAAAGAAGAAAGGAAAACAAAAATATATACAAAGAGTTACTTCCAACTTCTTCTTCCAAGGATATAAGAAACACCTTCAGCTCTTAGTTTAACATGCAATACACTGTCTATTTCCCCCCCAAAAGAGGGAAAATCTTTTCCCACCTAAATTTTAACAATCATCAACTCCATTATGTTATAAATTGACTTTTCTTATTTCCTGGCAAAAGTCCATAAAAGGCTTCCAATTGTAGGTAAATTGTAAGAGAAGAGGCAGGCAGAGCTGAGGGTGGAGTGAAGAATGTCAGCAGTTTAGGGTTATGGCGCTTCCACATGTGCTCCAAGTCCAACTTTGAATCTTGGATCCTGTTGACCCTTATCTGGCACCAATTTAGTATTGAATTTTAGCTGACCAGATTCTTGTGTATAAGCTTGAAGAAATCTTCTATGCTGCAACCCTGTGAATAGACCTGATTCTTTATGCCTGACATACATTTTTTCACAAGAACCATTTATTTAGCTATCATTGGCAGTTTTGTCATCTCTCTCTCCCCCTCCCTCTCTTCTATCTGTCTGTCTGTCTGTCCGTCCATCCATCTATCTATCATTATCTATCTATCTGGCAGTCTGTCTGTCTGTCTGTCTAATTTTCCACATTTCTCAAAGAACGACTGTGGATGGTATACCATAAAATGCTAAAATATAAAGCAGTAGATATTTTTTAAAAAGTTAAAAATTAAGAGGAGGTGGGACATTAACATTATTTTAATTATTCCAATTAAATTGATGGTTGCCAAATAGCCTATGCCTAGGAATCTTCTCAACTAACTGTCTGAACCCGAGTTAAATAAAGGCCAATCAAATTCAAGGAGAGGTTGGACTTTGTTCACTTGCAGCTACGTTGAGATTCTAGGTTGATTCATCTTTTCACACTGCCTCCCAGTTCTTTCTCCCACGGTTAGGATTATACGGTATACATTTCTGCAATAACGTGTATGCTTCTGAAAAAGTGGGGATCTTAGGGCTGTGTGTGTGTTTTTTCGTTCCCCTTCTAGGCACCTCCCTATATATAAAGACCTAGATATAAGCAAGGTGAAGAAAAATTACTGTCGCAATCCAGATGACGATGCTCACGGCCCTTGGTGCTACACCAGCAATCCTAAAATGCCTTGGGACTACTGTCGTATATCTAGATGTATGTATTTGGGTCACTCCGAAGGAGCTGGAATCGCCTAATTAAAAGGCATTGCAATGATAAGAATTATGCCTAGTGGTTGTTGATCGACATAAGACAAGGACGAAAATAAGCAAGCATTTGTGTTGTGACATCATGTTGTGGTTATTTTGACATCACTGCTGTTTGAAGTGGCTCTGGACAAACAATACTGCTATTTGTTGTGCAAATCCCCCTTCACATTCTGAGATTCTCCATGAGGGAGTTTAAAATATTCACATTCTGAGATTGTCCACTGGGGAGAAACAGCTGAGCAGCTAGTAATTTAGCAACAGCCCTTAGACTTATATACCACTACACACTGCTTTGCAGCCCTCTCTAAGCTGTTTACAAAGTCACCATATGGCCCCTAACAATCGGGTCCTCATTTTACCGACCTCGGAAGAATGGAAGGCTGAGTCAACCTTGAGCTAGTCAGGATCGAACTGCTGGCAGCAGGCAGAGTTTGCCCGCAATGCTGCATTCTAACCACTGCGCCACTGCAGCGGAGATAGCAAGAACACTAAGACTTATATACCGCTTCACAGCCCCCTCTAAACGGTTTACAGAATCAGTGTATTGTCCCAACAATAAGGGCCCTCATTTTACCAACCTCAGAATGATGGAAGGCTGAGTCAACATTGAACCAGTGAGAATCAAACTGCTGACAGCTGGCAGTCAGCAGAAGTGTCCTGCAATACTGCATTCTAACAACTGAGCCACTTTGGCAGAGATAGCCATAGCACTAAGACTTATATACTGCTTCACAGTGCTTTACAGCTCTCTCTAAGCAGTTTACAGAGTCAGCCTATTGTCCCCAACAGTCTGGGTCCTCATTTTACCGACCTTGGAAAGAGGGAAGTCAACCTTGAGCTAGTCAGGATTGAACTGCTGGCTGTGGGCAGAGTTAGCCTGCAATACTGCATTCTAACCACTGCGCCAACAGTTACTCCTCCGGTAATCTTCATGATTGACATTATAGTAGGAAGGATCTAAACTTGATAATCTGAAAAGGAGAAATTAAAGTGTTGTGGGATTATTTAAGAGATTTCTAGTAGTCAGAGATGCAATAGTTGCAACAGTGTCATTCGAAATGGTTTGGGCACTGATGAAGGAGGATGCAGGAATTACGACTTCAGCAACAGAGTGGTCAATGTCTGGAATATTCTACCTGACTCTGTGGTTTCTTCCCCAAACCCCAAAAACTTTAACCTTAGACTTTCTACTGTTGACCTCACCCCTTTCCTAAGAGGTCTGTAGGGGGCATGCATAAGCACACCAATGTGCTTACAGTCCCTGTCCTATTGTTCCTTTTATTTTTCTTATTCATAACTATGTTTTTACTTATACCTATTATCTTGTAAGCAATTGACAAACCAAATTAAAACAAAACCAAAAAAACAAAACAAATCAGATTGTTCTTCTCAGTAAATGTTTGTCCAAAGACAGGCAGTCCTTGACTTACAACACTTCATTTAGTCACCATTCAAAGTGGCAACGGCACTGAAAAAAAAGTGACTTATGGCCATTTTTTACCCCACACATGGCCATTACAACTTCCCCATGGTCACGTCAACAAAATTCAGGTGCTTGGTAACTGACTCAGATTTATGACAATCACCAGGGGTCTCCTTTTGCGACCTTTTCCAACAAGCAGAGTCGATGGGGAAGCTAGATCCACTTAACGACTGCAATAATTCACTTAACCAGTGTGGCAAGAAAGGTCATAAAATGGGGCAAAACTCACTTAACCAATGTCTCGCTTAACAACAGAAATGTTGGGCTGAATTGTGGTCATAAGTCAAGGACTACCTGTATTGATGAAAGGAGGGATTCTTGAATGTTTGTCACGGAACAAGGCAGTAGAGAGCTCTCATTTGCATGATATGTTTCTTGTTATTAAATGAAGTTATCTCAACGTGATTGCATTGTGTTGTCTTTTTAGGTGACAATGAACCAGTTTCTATGATGAGCAGTTTAGACAGTAAGTAATCAGAACCTTTCATGATGAGGTTGTCTGGGAGGGGTGGTGAATGATGACCCAAATAATGACACAATCTCATAGATGAATGTCTATGGAGATTCTCAAGTCATCCAGGTCATGGTTGTCCCAAAGATGCTTTTTTTTGGAGAAGCAACTGGACTTTCCTTATTTTTCATCCAAGAAGCTTCTGGCTGGATGGTGGAGGATGAAAGTCCACATTCTGGACAGAGAGGATCGCTGGTTTGAAAGAGGGGTCAAGGAGGCCATCTACATTAAGATTCAAAAGGTCTATCTCAACAGAGGGAGAGAGAGATGACACCACATATCTCCTTTTAGATGACAGTCCTTTTCAGCAGTCCCAAGAAGATTCCATCCATTCATCTATTCAACCATCCATCCATCCATTTTCTGTCTGTCTGTCTCTCTCCCTCCCTCTCGCCACCTACCTGCCATTCTCTCTCTTTCATTCTTTCTCTCTATCATCTCTTCTCTCTCTCTCTCTCTCTCTCTCTCTCTCTCTCTCTCTCTCTCTCTCTCTCTCTATATATATATATATATATATATATATATATGTGTGTGTGTGTGTGTGTGTGTGTGTGTGTCTGTCTGTCTGTCTGTCTGTCTGTCTGTCTGTCTGTCTGTCCATCTGTCTGTCCCAATGACTCTCAGAAAGAGTACTAATGACCAGATGACTTCAAGGAATATAAATCCTTTCATCGTCCACCATTCAGTCAGAACTGAAGAAGCTTCTTGGAGGAGAAGTGAAACGTCTTCAAGGAAAAACAAAGTCCAGTTGCCTTTTGAAAAAAAAAACATATTTGGGATATATCACAGATAAAAACTTAGTAAATCATGACATCATGACTCAATCAACAATGCCATTACAATGTGCTGATGGTGATGATAATGATGATGATGATGATATGTTATTTTTTTTATGACTGGACTTGGTTATGGATCTAACCCTAAGTGGCCTTTACATTAGTCCAATAAACAAGAAGATATGGAACCCAGTGTAATTGAGAAAACTCTAAACAAGATTAGGTATATTATCGTTGGTTATCTTTTTCTTTGGTTTAGTTTTGATTTAGACAATTTAATACAGGAGTCGTTGGAATGGTTAAAGCAAGGGTCTTCAAATTTGGCAAGTTTAAGACTGGTGGACTTCAACTCCCAGAATTCCTGAGCTAACATGACTGGAGGAGGAATTCTGGGAGTTGAAGTCCACCAGTCTTAAAGCTGTCAAGTTTGAAGACCCCTGGGTTAAAGGCTTACAGAATATATAATCTATGTATATGTTATATGCATATAACCAAATGTCTTTGGTTACTTATTAGCTTTTAGAAGTTTGAACATAGTTCTATAAAGTGGTGAATTTTCATTTGGGGATTCTACGTAACCCCCTAATCAATTATCAATATTCCAGTTCCCATCATCCCTTGTGCTTCGACAAAGCACCTACGAGTCGTGAATGGGATCCCAACACAACCCGATAAAGGATGGATGGTCAGCTTGAAAGACAGGTGAGAACCGAGGCATAGCTCTCTTCTCTATGTTGATTCCAGGGGTGGGATTCTAACTGGTTCGGACTGGTTCGGATGAACCCCTTGCTCCGAAGATCAGCTGGCAGTGAACCGGTTCGCTGCAACAAGCATGTGGGCCCGCTCACCCAGCCTTACTCTTTCCGATCACATTGTTTCTCTGACACATCATTCATTTCACCCTTGACCCTGGTTTTCCCCCCACCCTCTGGATGTACATTCTCCAATGAGACACATCCATAGCCAAGAGTCATCAATCATGTTAACCAGTAATAATTTTGCGCACCAACAGCTTCGTCTGCCAAGGCGATTATCTGAAGCATTTAAGGAATGCACTGCTTTCCCCCACTCCCTTTCTGCTGGCAACTAAAAAACCCAAAGGAGTATTTTTTAGTTGACAGTAAGAGCTTTTTAAAATATGGAGCGTGCAGATGGAGCATGCGTTTAGTGTGTTTGGTGCGGGAAGCGTGCGCGCGCTAGAAGCATGCGATCACCGAACCGGTTGTTATACCGGTGGAATCCCACCCCTGGTTGATTCCCTCCATGGTCATCAAAACCAAAATACAAATTATGCATCAGATGATTTTTTTTTTTTTTTTTGAGGTCTAGAAATGCCAGTTTTTGATTGTGTCGCAACTAAAATTCTTTGCATTTTTATTCGAGAAGCCAATTGTTCAGTCTTGAGGAACAACTATTCAAGGATTGTTTCTCAGGTCTCTGTGTGGACCATTGCAATCTTTTCTCAACTTATTGTCTTGGGTATTGCCTAGTTCCTGTCCATGAACCCGAATTAGCAATGCCACCTTAAAATTTTGGACATTACAATTGTCCTCTTGGTTGACTGTCAGATAAGCAATGTATTGTTTACATTCCTCTAGACATGTCCAAGCAAAATCTGCTTCCATCAGTGGCTAAAGTAAAATGTAATCCTCAACTTACATCAGTTCATTTAGTGACCATTTAAAGTTACAACGGCACTGAAAAAGTCACATAGTGACCATTTTTTCACACTTATGACCATTGCAGCATCCCCAGGGATCCAAATCCAGATGTTTGGCAACTGACTCATATTGATGGCTGTTGCAATGTGCCGGGGTCATGTGATCTCCTTTTGTGACCTTCTGACAAGCAAAGTCAATGGGGAAGCCAGATTCACTTAACAACCACGTCAGTAACTTAACAACTGCAACTCACTTAACAACTGTAGCAAGAAATGTCATAAAATGGGGAAAAATTCACTCAACCGTCTTGCTTGGCAACAGAAATTTTGGCTTCCATTGTGGTTGTAAATCGAGGACTACTGCATGATATAAATGGGAAGCTCATATAAGCAGATTGGCCCCCAAATAATTGTTCATTCCTTGGTTTCTCCAGCAGGGGCAGACATTTCTGTGGCGGTTCACTGGTGAAAGAGGATTGGGTCCTAACAGCCAAACAGTGCTTCCTCTCTCGGTATCTATTTCACTTTTTATAAGATCTTCTAGCAGGATCCCACCTTTTACAGTTGGCCCCTGGGTAGAAATGTTGGTTTTCTGACATCGCAAAAAAAAGGCAGTGGGAAGGGAGGGATAAAGGTTAAATTATTCCCAACTTTTATAACAGGGGTGTTGTGGTTAGCTGGCAGCAGGTGCGGATGGCTGAGGAGAGCGAGGACTCAGATGAGGGACTAAGACCATTAGGGAGTGGACTGCTGCCTTCAGAGGTTGTGGGGGCTGGCAGCAGCGATGAAGAGGTTCCTGAGGGGCCTGTGCCAAGTGCACGTGCATGCAGGACTGCTTGTAGGAAAGAGAAGCTGCAGTAGCATGGGTGACTCGGGAGTAAGGCTGCAAGGTAATGCCCCCTCCTTCAAGAAGATAAAAGCCAGCTGTGAATCGGACGTTCTTTGCAGGAAGCAAAGACATTTTGAAACTCAGCCTTGTGGACATTACAGTTGGCATTGGAAGACTCTTGTGTTGTGAAATATTTCTTATCTGTTATTCTTGGCAGCCTCGCACAGTTTTGGCGAGGCTTGTGCTTATCAAAGTTAATTAGTTTGCAGCAGCCTTTTAACCAGGGATTCGTAAGAATCATTAAAAGGTTTCTGTTCCCTTTGGTTCAAGTTTGTTTTATTGGACAAGGGTTTGGGTCAGAACAAGGGGTGTCAAATTCAAGGCCTGCAAGCCAAGTCTGGCCCGCAAGTTGCTTGGATCTGGCCCATGTGGGCACCCTGGAAACAGCGAAGGACCGGCCCGCGGTGCCTCTGCCAGTGAAAATGGAACTCGAGAAGGCCCCCTGTGGTCCCCCCAGTCCCATTTTTGGCCGCGATGGTCTCCTATAGCCCTCTGCCAATGAAAATGGAGCCTGGGGAGGCCATCATAGCTGAAAACAGAGCCCAGGCAGGCAGCATGCTGGCAGAGGGCTGCAGGAGGCCATCATGCTGAAAACGGAGCCTCGATAAGTGATGCCGAGTTAACCATGCCCACCTCAGCCATGCCCACCTGACCCCTCCAAGGTCAAACACAACTCTGGTGTGGCCCTCAATGCAATCGAGTTTGACACCCCTGTTCTAATACAATGCAACTCTGGACTATTCAGAGCATTTGAGTAGAGAACCGTTATTTTAGTTTGTGATGGTGGTGAATATCTGCAGTTGGGTGGAGGACGAAAGTGGAGGTTCATTCTTCAAGCTTGTGGGTTGGTTTCTGAACATTTTATTACCTGGCTAGGTAACATCTTCAGGGGAGTTTAGGGGAGGCCAGTGTCGGTGTTCTTCTGCTGATAAGGGCTTCATGTGGGCAGGAGGTCTTGTGATGGAAGGATCACATCAAGTGAGAATCTAGTGATGGGTCGTGTGTGTGTGTGTCACATCATATGAGGGTCTTGTGAGGGTCACATTTTTGTGAATTTTCTTGGAAATGTCCTGCTTTTCTAGATGAACCCATATCTAGACAAGTCTCCTTTTTCTTGGTTGAAGCTCGATCTAGGAACTGGACACATTTTTATTCAATAACGGTAGGGTTTAAACTATTCGCACTGGTGTTGTTATAGTTCAAGGTCTGTTCAGAGTGAAAACCCAAGAGGTTAGTCCAGATGGCACCATTTTCACAGCGTGAACTGCTGGAATAGTTCCAGTTTCCACTTCGGGAGACTAAAATATGGCAACAGCCTTATGATTTCAGTGATTTATTTTGTTTGGGGGTGGGGAATGAACTGACCCCTGCTTAAGCTACCTTTGTTTAAATTGAGCAATGGTTATCTAAATAGATCACGACAAAGCAAATAAGCAGAATGAGCAGTCTGTGGCGGGGAGCCTATCTAATCTATCTTCCATCCTGGTTTATTTTTTTATTGACCCCTAATCCAATTATGTTTGCTTTCTTTAGGCATAACCTCAAAGACTATCAGGCTTGGCTTGGTATCCATAATGTGGAAAGAGCTCATGAAGAAAAGCATAAGCAAGTTCTAAATATTTCCCAGTTGGTCTACGGGCCTGAAGGATCGGATATAGTTTTACTGAAGCTTTCCAGGTGGGTTGAAGTTACGCTAATATTTCATAGGCAATTCTCTGTTTGTTGGATTTAATGGAAGGGTGAAACCATGCTACTGAAGGCTGCTGAAGGCTTTAAGTTGCATGCAATCATAAAGAGTGTTGTCCAGGTCTGTCCAAAAAGTCAAATTGTCACTCACCATCGCAATCATAAAGAGTGTTGTCCAGGTCTGTCCAAAAAGTCAAATTGTCACTCACCATCGCAGAAAGGATGCAGAGAGGAGCAATGAAGATGATTAGGAGACTGGAGGCTAAAACATATGAAGAACGGTTACAGGAATTGGATATGTCTAGCTTGATGAAAAGAAGGACTATGGATGATATAATAGCTTCTAATATTTGAGGGGCTGCCCCAAAGAAGAGGGAGTCCAGCTATTCTCCAAAGCACCTGAAGGCAAGAAAAAGAAGCAATGGATGAAACTAATCAAGGAGAGAAGCAACCTAGAAATAAGATAAAATTTTCTAACAGAACAATTAATCAGTGGAATAGCTTGGCTTCAGAAGTTGTGGGTGCTCCATCACTGGAGGATTTTAAGAAGAGATTGGACAGTTACTTGTCTGGAGTGGAATAGGGTTTCCTGCTTGAGAAGATTGGAACAAGGTCTCTTTCCAACTCTGTTATTCTGTTAATGGAAGATTTGCCTTTTTGAATACTCCTCCTCCATAGATACCTTTGGCATCCTAATGTAATAATGTCCCTGGAAGGGATGGGCCTGCATTGGGGTCTAATAATTATCCCTTTTGGAGTTTTGCTGCAAACGTTGATGTGCTTGGGGAGATTGTGTGCTCTGAAAAGGATGAGAACTATGTCAGAGGTTCAATCATACTGGACAAGTCTCATCAGAGGAATCCCACAAAGAGCACCTTTCCTTTAAAAAAATATGATGAGATGTAAATTACCGCCACCTATACTCACTCGGTTGTCACTCAGATCAACAAGCACTGCACTAAATGTTGGAATTCCTGGACCAGAATGGGACAACTTGCTGCATCAAACTCACTACAGCCAACTTGCCATGGGCAACTTACCACAGCCATGAGCCAACTCTCCATGGCCAACTAGCTATGGGACAACTTGCCATGGCCAACTCTCTATGGAACAACTTGCCATGGGACAATTTAACAATTCAATTTAATTATTTAAAATAAATAAAACAATATTTTAATTTTTGCCTTTTCATTTTGTCCCTCCTTTCCTTAATGATTCTATTCCATCATTTCTTTGATATTAGTGTGACGCTTGTCCTGCAGCAAATTGTCCTGCGGTGAGTTGTCCATGGCAAGTTGGCTCTTTGCGAGATGGCCATACTGAGTTGGCTGTAGCAAGGTGGCTGTGGTGAATTGTCATAGACCCCATTCTGGACATCTGGTGAACAATGGACTGTAGGTGTCATGCCCCTGGTGGAATCTGATTCTGAGGGGGAGGTCAAGCAGCTGACAGGGAGGGGGAGTGTGGCTCCGGTGGCTGTGGAAGAAACTGGGGAAGGGCACAGTCCGGCTGGGCATTCAGAGGAAGACCCAGGCCCACCCTCTCTTCATCCTAGGGCACACAGGGAAGAATGGAGAAGGGAGCAACATGGCTTATGGGGGGCGAAAAGGGCCCTGATTCCCTTCATTAGCTGCAGCTGGGAAAACAGGATTTAAAAAGGGTGTTTGCACACAGCACCTTGCTGGAAGTAAAGTGTGAATTATCTTTGCTTGTCAAATCTTATCTGGGTTCTGGCATCCTCCCATCTGTGTGTGTTTCGTTATCTTTTGAAGTCTGCAATTCCTTATCCTGTCCTGTCTCGTTAATTGCGTGGTTTGTGTTGATTTTTATTTATAATTTATATGTACTTTGGGTTCAGACTTAATTTCTTCCCTTTAAAAACTGTTCTTGGGAGAGTTTTTTCTCCAGCCGATGATAACTGGACATTGGGGGCCAACTTTTACCTACTTTTGTCACTTTGTTGCTTTTGTGCCACGCCCCAGGTTATCACAGTAGGGCTCTGGATTGTTGGTTGAGCAACTAGGGCCAGCTACTGGAAGGAAAGGTGTTTACCCTTTGCATCTTACATCCTGCAACAATACCTTGTAACACCATGTAACATCCATATCTGCATATCCCAGGTCCTTGGGAAGAACTTGATTAGAGGATGAAAATCCCAAATCCAGTCTTACCACCTGGCTGGCTATGCAATGCATCATAAGAATCTGATGTCTTCATCTGATTTGAAAAGATATGTTACATTTGCCTACTTATTCCCATAAATGTCTTCTTCTTTAGACCTGCAGTAAGCAATAACGCCGTAGCTATTATCCGCCTGCCCATTTCTGGTTGCACCATTCCAGATGGGATCACGTGCAGTGTTTATGGATGGGGACACACAGGAAGTAAGTAATTCAAGTTTGGGACAGACCGTCTTTCCCCCAGATCCTAGTTTGTTTGTTGGACCCAGAAATCAGATCAAGACCTTGTCTGAAATCTACAAGAGCTGCCTAGAATGATTTTTCTTCTGATCACATAAGACTTTCGCGATGAAATATGTGCGATCATTCTTTGAACTAACTTTGGGTTTGATCGGGCCAGGGTAAATGATGTGTTCATTTGTACAGCAGGTGACAAGGTAGGTTGGCTTGGTTGCTCAACATTGTGACACTGGTGAAGTGGGCATAGCAGCACCTGCATTTTCTCTGTCATGTGAGAAAAGTATATCTTTTTTTAGAATTTTTTTTTTAATTTTGACAACAAACATTGACAAATACAAACATAAAACATCAAATAAAACCATCTTTCCATTGTATAGTGTATCGGTTGGTACATATCTTTTGTGCAGATATCAACAGTTTCTGAGTTTAAATTAAAATTCATATTATATAGATCAACTATGCATAATATATTATATTATTATCAAATCATTATTAGGGTCATTATGGGGTCATTATTATTACAAATTCACGTCATCCTTTTCAAGCAAATCTCAACTTTTACAAAGCCTAGTTCATAATATCATTCATTTCATTGTGATCAATTGTAACATATCATTACATTGTCTTATCTTTACTATTATGTTATATTTATATTATAATGTATCTTTTTTTGTATTTTCTTATCTAGCCATTGATAAAATAAATCCCATATCTAATAATATTCTTAATCTTCTTGCTCTCTAATTTCTAATGTCCATTTACTCATTTCTGCACATTCTATTATTTTCTTAATCACTTCCTCTTCTATCAGAATTTTTTCACTTGAGAAAAGTACATCTTGAGTGGTGCGGTAGCCTAGAGGTGAAGCTGTCGCCTAACAATCAGGAGGCTGTGAGTTCGATCCTAAGTGGAGGCAGATATTTCTCTCTCTGGGCACAATGAGAATGTATCTGCTGAACAAAACTCCATATTGGTGACAGGAAGGGAATCCGGCCAATAAACACTCAGCTCCATTCTGTTGCCCAGACTCCACTCCGCAAGGGATTATGGGGTCATTAAAAGATGAAAAGGGGGAGGAAGAGGATGATGATGATGATGATGATGATAAAAGTACATCTTCCTTCCTTCTCCTGTACTTACCACTTTCTGTAGAGAGACAATCGAGAGCATCCTGTCACATTGCATTACTGTCTAGTTTGGAAGCATTACTGCTTCAGACAGGAAGGCGGTGCAGAGAGTGGTGAGGACAGCAGAAAATATTATTGGGAGTTCACTTCCTTCTATCCAAGGCATGGCGTATAAGGGATGCTTGAGCAGGGTCCACAGGATTGTCTGGGATGCTGCACATCTTTTTCATGACCTCTTTTCCTTGTTACCTTCTGGGAGGGGGATTTGTGGTATCTGAAGCAGAACATCCAGATTCAGCCATAGTTTCATTCCATATAGTGTCAAGCTTGTGAACTCTCAAATTCCCTCTTTCTGCTATGTATTCAAAATGGACAGTGATACACACAGAGAGAGACATAATATGTGTAAAGGCGTGCGTGTGCGTATGTGTGTGTGTGTGTGCGTAGCAAGTGTATATGTCTGTAATGTATGTATATGGGTAGATATATGCTTCCTTTTGAGAGCAGGCAACAGAATTTCATTTTTAATGTGGGCCAGTGTGCTCAGAGTCAAAAAATGACAATAGAACTTGCCTTGCCTTGTCATGGATGGGAGTAGAGTGTGCATAAGAGAAAGTATTATCTTTTGGGACATTGATAGATCATCATAATTTCTTTCTCTGTGGTCTCTAAGAGTTGACCATGATTTGATAGCCCCAAATCAATCAATCAATGAGATGGAGTAAAGAACAGTTATTTCTCTTCAAAATTACAGCAAGAAATTTTGATGGGCAACTTCAGGAAGCAAATATGATCATGATGGGGAACGAACGCTGCATTCAAGATTTTGGAGGAAACGTAGTCCTGAAGGAATCCGAAATGTGCGCTCGAGCTGAGAGCATCGGCAGTGGAACTTGTGAGGTACAATAGCAATAGCACTTAGACTTATATACCACTTCACTCTGCTTTACAGCCCCTCTCTAAGCGGTTTACAAAGTCAGCATATTGTCCCCAACAATCTGAGTTCTCATTTTACTGACTTCAGAAGGATGGAAAGCTGAATCAACCTTGAGTTAGCAAGATTCGAACTGCCAAATCACTGGCAGTCAGCAGTCAGCAAAAGTAGCCTGCAATACTCTATTCTCCATTGTGCCAGTACAGCTCATAGAATAGAATAGAATAGAATAGAATAGAATAGAATAGAATAGAATGGAATGGAATGGAATGGAATGGAATGGAATGGAATGGAATGGAATGGAATGGAATAGAATAGAATAGAATAGAATAGAATAGAATAGAATAGAATAGAATAGAATAGAATAGAATAGAAAATATGGAATAGAATAGAATAGAATAGACTCTATTGAGAATAGAATAGAATAAGAATAATAGAATAAGAATAAGAATAAGAATAAGAATTGGAATGGAATGGAATGGAATGGAATATAGAATGGAATAGAATAGAATAGAATAGAATAGAATAGAATAGAATAGAATAGAATAGAATAGAATCTATTGAGAATAGAATAGAATAAGAATAATAGAATAAGAATAAGAATAAGAATAGAATAGAATAGAAAATAGAATAAGAATAGAATAGAATAGAATAGAATAGAAAATATGGAATAGAATAGAATCTATTGAGAATAGAATAAGAATAGAATATAATAATAGAATAGAAAAAGAATAGAATAGAATAGAATAGAATAGAATAGAATAGAATAGAATAGAATAGAATAGAATAGAATAGAATAGAATAGAATAGAATAGAATAGAATAGAATAGAATAGAATAGAATAGAAAATATGGAATAGAATAGAATAGAATATAAAATATGGAATGGAATAGAATAAGAATAGAATAGAATAGAAAGTATATAAAATAGAATAGAAAGAAAATAGAATAGAAAAAATAGAATAGAATAGAATAGGATATAAAATATGGAATAGAATAGAATCTATTGAGAATGGAATAAGAATAGAATAGAATAAGAATAATAGAATAAGAATAGGATATAGAATAGAATAGAAAATATGGAATAGAATAGAATAGAATAGAATCTATTATCAAGATTAATTTGCCATCAAGCGTTCTTATGCTACTGTTATACATACTACAGGCGAGTCCTTCCTTGTTTTACAATTAGTTTTTCTCGTCTTAATCTCTCTTCCATAAATGCATCGATGCAATTTGTCTTGTTTTTATCTTACTAGCGGGATTACGGTGGCCCACTGGTCTGTGAACAGAATAGAATCAAGATTGTAGTGGGAGTGATTATCCCTGGACGAGGATGTGCAGTTCCCAAACGGCCCGGGATTTTCGTCAAGGTGGCTTACTACTCCAAATGGATACACAAGATCTTAATGACATACAGGTCATAGCTGAAGAACCCCACCAAGGGGGTGGTGGAAAAAGCCAGTTCTAGGGACACTGAAGGAAAGTGGGAAATTGCATTGAGAAAATTTGGACTTTTCTGGGAAAAACAAAATGGTCGTCCATCAAATATTAACTTGATAATAGTCAAGTTTAATAGATGTTTGTGGCTCTTCTTGTCCCATTCTGCCTCTGGCTGCGTTGCGTGGGGTAAGCCGAACGCCGTGACTTATTTCCTGAATATACTTGAAAAGGAAAAGCGAAATCTGCTAACATGGTGGCCGGATAAATGCACATTTTCTACACTTAGCCCAGGTTTTTCTTCTTCTTCTTCTTCTTCTTCTTCTTCTTCTTCTTCTTCTTCTTCTTCTTCTTCTTCTTCTTCTTCTTCTTCTTCTTCTTCTTCTTCTTCTTCTTCTTCTTCTTCTTCTTCTTCTTCTTCTTCTTCTTCTTCTTCTTCTTCTTCTTCTTCTTCTTCTTCTTCTTCTTCTTCTTCTTCTTCTTCTTCTTCTTCTTCTTCTTCTTCTTCTTCTTCTTCTTCTTCTAGGCTGCTGGTTAGGAGAGCTTGTTAATAGGCGTAAACACCCCATGAAATTTGCAGAATTGTCCCTTTCCTACACCCAGCTCTGAACTCATCTTTAAGATGCCATGAAACATGTACATAAGTCAGGGACAATGTTATCTCGTATATTGTTTCATTGAGCTTGGATTCCTTTATTGGACACTTTCTGGATGTGTGACCCGGTTGAGCAATTAATTCACAAAGTCCATTCTATAGTGAGAGTGAAAGTTATCCCAACAAAGAGAATGTAGTTTTTCTTGAGGAGTCCATAAATGTATACCAACTTGGGTTGGGTGATGAGCCAATAATGTCTATCTCCTCTCTATGTCCAAGGTCATTTTTACTTTGAAAGCCATATCCTTCTTCGCTGATGCAATGACACACACGGATGAAGAATCACCATTAGGAAGTAGGGTGAAAACAACAAACATCTAGTGAGGCTTATCTAAAGGATTTCTTTTGAGACCAAGTGTATTGTTTCCTTCAAGCCAAATCTTATTGCTCTTATTGTTTCGGACCTATAATTTCACTCCACCTCATTTCTTTTAAGTTCAGCTACTGCTTCTTCTCCACTAGAACGTTAATTTTCTAAACAACTTTGCCTTCTAAATGTTTCCGCCACTATCTCTGACCTTTTTGGCTGTAAAATATTATTAGTTCACTTCATTCCCTCATTCATTCCTACACTCCTTCCTATTTGACAGTCTTCCCCACGGAAGTTCTAAATTTGAGTACAGACCTAGGATTTGGCATGGGAGAAAAAGCAAGGAATGGTAGAGAGTTTTCTGAAGAGCTGATCACCCTGTTACATAATATTGGGCACAGAAATTTCAAATTATCTCATAGAAATGGTGATTCCATCAATATCTGCTGTTCCCTTTAAAATTCCAGCAGATCGTGAATGCTGGTCCTAATCTAAAACCCTTAATTCATATTCATGTTTCCCAACAAAAGCCATCATGGATAATTTTAATCTAGCAAAAAATAAAATACTTTGATCTTTTTTTAAAATGAGAATTATTTAGAATTTAGAAATTAGTTCCTCCCGGTTTGATGTTTCTTGATTTGACTTTAAGGGTCCAGATTGAGGGAAGGGCTTAAAGAAAGGAGCATAGTAAAATTTATTCTTTATTAAGAATTAGCATTTCTTCAACCTCCAAGATTCTGATCTTTGATTCTAATTTTATAAAAATAAGAGTACATTTTTTATCTGTAATCCACAGCCAATCCTTTCCAAAGGATGCAATTGTATGTGACACAAATCTTTGCACTTTCCATCTTTCGTTTTTCAAGATTTAAATCTGAGGATTCTTTCTCATCGAATGAACTGTCAGATATTGGCTTGTATTTTTTTAAAAAAAGCAATTTAAAAAACCCATCCGTGTTACAGTTTGAAAGAGCTGTGATGTGTTTTCTTCAGCAGCGTGTTTACTTCTGTTTGCAACCACATCCAGATTTTAAAAGCACACAAACGTTTATTGTATAGAAACAAACTCCTGTTTTCTCAATTGTATATTGAGAGTCATTGCTAACTTTAGTTTTCTTATGCAAGAATCTGTATAATACATGGATTTTACACCATGTCGTTCTTGCATTCACGTTTTAAATATGTTTTAAGTATGCACTTCTATAAGTAATGTGTGAAAGTTCCATAATTTTCAGTTCAGTTGTACCTATTACACTAACTTCCTAGTAAATGGATGCTCTATTATATTAGCTTCTTAAGATCAGAACAGGCAGACAAATATCAACTAATCAGCTCTATAAGGCTTTTGTGTATTTCTGCTGGCCTTTTGTTCAAAGGACTTGTAATTAATTATGTGGTGACATATCCAGAATTTTATGAGAACTAAAATACATCAAATGCAAAATAGGGTATGGATTAATGAAAGTCGTGTTTCCAATCTTTAATGTTAATTTAATGTTTTCCAGCTCTGAACCAGAATATAATCCAATCCAAGATTTTGCTTTAGTCAGGTTTTTTTTTTCAACTTGGGTAAATTACTGTCACTTTTCCAAACTGTAAGATATTTTGCATATGTTTTCCCTCTCTGCTTCTCTATTTCTTCTTCAAATTGTATATATTTGTATGATGTACATGAAAAGAATATTCATGACACTATAAATGTAATTCGTTTTGCATTTTTTTGTTTGTCAAGGTTTATGTATTCTCCGTAATATGTGCAGGCATTATGTATTATGTATATGCCTTTCTGCTCAGTGTAATAAAAATAATATTCTGAAATATTATAAGCTTCTGCGGGGCAGAAGACAATATGAATTTATATATAAAATATGTATAGGGGTATTATTATATATTGTGTAAGGCTTCGTAGGATATTTGCTATGAGTTGAGTCTCATTACAGTGACTTTATAGATCTGACTACTTGTAAAATTTCTGGCACTTCGGAACATCTTCTGGGGTTCATTTTCTAATATACTGTCATGTGGAGAAATGTAATGTGTGTCCTTGAGATTGCAGGGAGTGTGTATATATACACACACAAACACACAAACACACAAAGATATATATATATATATGGCAACAGATTAATCTGAGATGCATCAGTTATTGTGTACTTGCTCAGTTCAGGCAGCTCTGAGGCCCAGAAATATTCAAAAGCACGTAATATTCAAATCCCAAGTATACATGATTCTAGGTTCTTTCTGACAATTGCAAACCATCACTAATCCTTGCAATCTGTCGTGTGTTCTTGAGAGGTAGAGGTGGAGGAGGAGGAGAAAGAAAGAAGAAGAAGGAAAGAAGAGGAAGAAGGAGAAGGAGAAGAGGAAAGAAAGAGAAAGAAAATGAAGGAAGGAAAGAAAAGAGAAAGAGAAAGAGAAAGAGAAAGAAAGAAAGAAAGAAAGAAAGAAAGAAAGAAAGAAAGAAAGAAAGAAAGAAAGAAAGAAAGAAAGAAAGAAAGAAAGAAAGAAAGAAAGAAAGAAAGAAAGAAAGAAAGAAAGATGCTTGATTTCTGCAAATTACAGATTACAGATAGAATTCATGCATCACTTCCGTGATTTTTCCCTTGTTTTAATTTAAACGATTTCAGATAATCCTCAATTTACAACCACAGATGGGATTAGAAATTTCGTGGCTCAGCAGACAGTTGAGTCTTCTCCATTTTTTTTTTTTTGCTAAGGGAACCACTTCCGTTATTAAGTGAGTCCTGCAGTCATGAAGCAAATCCAGCTTTGACTTTGGACAACAGGAAGCCAGCTGGAGGTCTCGCAGTTGGTGAGCACATGACCCCTGGGATGTTGCATTTGTCATAAATCCATACCAGTGGCCAAGCTCCTGAATTTTGATGACATGACCCTGGGGATATGCAATGGTCATAAGAACACGTATCTTTTTTTCAGCGAATGATCACACTAAGTAAACGGTTAGTTAAATCAAGGACTCTCTGTTATTCAGAGTCCCGTTGTGAAATCCTTTTGAAACTCCCCTCCCTGGCCAGAAGAATCATCAGCTTTTGGAGATAACCCAACCAAAAACACTCCATTGTCTACCTTGCCAAAGGAGCATTATCCTTCATTGTGTCTTCCATCCATGCTACTCTTTCTTTCTATCCATCAGCAACTTCAGGAGGTTTCTTTTGGAGCGAACTTCTCCCTTCTGCTGAGCTGCTATCCTGGATTTTGTGAAAGATCACTGGGAAAAATAAGAAGTGCCTCGGTGGCACAGTGGTTAAGGTGCAGTACTGAAGGCTACTTCTGCTGCCTGCAATTTGGCAGTTCGAATCCCACCAGGCTCAAGGTTGACTCAGCCATCCATCCTTCCAAGGTGGGTAAAACAAGGACCCATATTGTTGGGGTAAAGAGGCTGACTCTGTAAACCACTTAGAGAGCACTGTGAAGCGGTATATAAGTCTAAGGGCTATTGATATTCTCAACCTGGACCTCCCCGATTTTCTTGGTGGCCTCCTAAAGCACCCCTCACTTTGTCCTCCTGGGTAAGTGAGCAAGAAGCAAATTACGTAAAAACGAGACTCTTTATTGTTCCTGACTCCTATTATTTGGAAACGACGATGCCGAAAAACAAAAGAAAGAGGGAAAGGATGATATTTCATGGATTCATGTCCGTGTTTGCTGTAGCATCCATGATTCTGTAGCCTCCCGCAAGGACTGTTAATTAGAACAAGTTATGCCTAGGAGAACATTTGGTGTGGTGAGGTGGCCTAGCGGTGGAGCTCTCACCTCACAATCAGGAGGTTGTGAGTTCGATCCTAGGTAGAGACAGATATTTCTCTCTTTGGGCACAGTCGGAATATATATCTACTGAACAAAACTCCGCACTGGTGACAGGAAGGGCATCCAGCCATTAAAACACCCTGCTAGCTCCATTCAGTGGCCCAGACTCCACACCGCAAGGGATTATGAGGTTGTTAAATGAAAATGATGGTGATGATACCTAGGAGAAAATTTGAAAACACTCATTTTCATTTTGGTCATACATGGATGGAAGTTCTTCCTACGAAAAGGCATTTTGCCACTTACTGCCTGGCACAGAAAACTGTAGCCACCAATTGTACCAACCAACATGCAAACCTGGGATCATTGAGGGGGACTGTGCAAACTTCTTGTTCAAGGTTAAAGCTGTAATTCCTTACATGAAATGGATTTGATGTGTCTTGAGGATGGAACCTTCCCTGCATAAATTGTTTCAGGCTTGATTTGTTATTTTCCCCTCCTTAATCACTACTACCTATCTGTTCTTCTTAGTGTTTAGGCACCAGAGTTGGAGAGAAAGTGTTTTAAAAAGACCGAACTGTCATTTAAGGTAATAAATAAATAAATAAATGGACTTTGGTTAGCTTAGGAATTAGAATAGGTTATCCGTTAGGTAGGTTCAGTTCATATATATTTAGCCATATTAAAAAAAAGTGATGTATGATTAATGATTCATGAATGTTGGCCATCAGAGAAAAGAATCTTACTTCTTTAAGAAATTATTATTCACAGTTACTCCAGTTTTTTAGTGCTGTAAATAATAGTCTCTTTCCCTTGAGTCTTTCCAATAGAAATTGATTATTGATGTGTTCTTTAGAAGTGTAGTAAAACAACAGCTCTGACTTTATAATAATTCTGTAAGTAAAGGCATCCCTTAGCCATTAAAGTTGCTATTTTTGTATATTGATTATTATAATGAATAAAATATTTTATGAAAAAATGGATATGTCCTTTATTTATCATATAAAGGCAGTGTGTCAAGAAAGAATGACCTGAAAATCTTGATAAGGTAATGTATTAATAGAGTTATGCTATCTCCTATACAAAAATAATTTCAAGTGATTTATAAATTTATGCAAAATGCAAAAAATACACAACAACAATAAACTAAAAATTCAATATTAGTGTAGTTGGCCTCTTTGACCCCTCTTTCAATAGATATAATAATATAGATAGATACACATACAAACACATATATCTCTATATCTCTATCCATATCTTCATCCATATCTCTATTCATTCTCTCTCTCTCTTTTATCTATCTCCATCCATTCACAGTGTGTTTGTCTGTCTGTCTGTCTTTCTGTCTCTGTCTGTCTGTCTATCTATATCTATCTATCTATCTATCTATCTATCTATCTATCTATCTATCTATCTATCTAACTATCTATCGTCTACCTATCTTCCTATCTATCTATCTATCTATCTATCTATCTATCTATCTATCTATCTATCTACCTATCTATCTATCTTACTACCTACCTATCTTCTACCTACCTACATACCTACCTATCTATCTACCTATCTATCTTCTATCTACCTTCTATCTAGCTATCTAGCTATCTATCTCTAATCAGACACCTTTTTTTAATGTTCAACCTAGAATATTTTTATCAAGTATGAACAGCCAGGCTGTTTAAATTGGATAAGTAAAAATATTACAGGAGAACAAGAAACATGATGCTATAAGAAGGGGGATACGTTAGCAAGTCATTTGGGAAAAACTTGAAACATCCTTTCATGTCACTACATGCTTTTAGAGTGTGATAATCTCCCGCACAATAACCCTGTAATGTTGGGATTTTGAAAACCTGGCTTTGAAGAACTTTTGATGCCTGCCTGTTTTCAAGAGCGTTACCCATAGATTCTCCTCCCTGTAAAATCATTTTCTGCTTCACGCTGAAAGCATATTTTTCATGCCGCTGGGGAAAAGGTCAGCCACTTAAGACTGCCCCACCTCCTTCGGTGCTCCTATGATGCAGAAACAAATTGAACAAATGTGTCCGTTGGACGCCGTGGCTCAGTGGCTAAGACGCTGAGCTTGTTTATCGAAAGGTCAGCAGTTCGGCAGTTCAAATCCCTAGCGCCGCGTAACGGAGTGAGTTCCCATTACTTGTCCCAGTTTCTGCCAACCTAGCAGTTCGAAAGCACGTAAAAAATGCAAGTAGAAAAACAGGGAAACTTTTAGTGGGAAGGGAACAGCGTTCCGTGTGCCTTCAAAGGCGTTTAGTCATGCCAGCCACATGACCACGGAGACGTCTTCAGACAGAGAGCTGGCCCTCACACATATGACTAGCATGTATGTGCGAGGGGAACCTTTACCTTTACTTTATCCATCTCCAGTAAACCATTTAAAAGCTGGAGTTCTTTTCTTTTCCTTTTCCAGAAGGCTGCCCTGTTTTATGTGGTGGAAACCTGTCTTGAAGTGGCATGGGGCCTCGTTTCTCATGTTTATTCCATAAGCACTTATGGTAACGTGAGAGCCAGGTGGTAGACTTTATAAGATCCATGTGCAGCCTTTGACCAGAGCTGTGCGTAGACTCTTTGAGGCTTCCATGATGGCCCTGTGCGGTAGAGCAATTGCTTTGCCAGCCAAGTTTCATTGGCTATACATCTCTCTCCTGTGCCAACACTTGCTAAGTCAACATAGTTTGGCATCTCGTGTACTTGCTGTTTTGTTTCAATGCCTTGGGTACTGGCCTGCTTTCCTTTGTTTTAAAGTTAAACCACCTTCCTTTTATTTTAAAGACGATTCAGAAGCCTGTCATTTGCACCTTTACAATTGTCTGATTTGGCCCAGCAACCAAACAGAACAGACACGGACTTCAACGGACAGTTAGGACTGCAGGAAAAATAAAAAACAGTTGCAACCAGCTTGCCTTCCACTGAGGACCTGTGTAAAATGAACAAGCCAGAAAGAGGGCTGTGAAAATATCTACAGACCCCTCACATCCTGGACTTAAATTGTTTCAACTTCTACCCTCAAAACGACGCTATAGAGCACTGTACATCAGAACAACTAGACACAAGGACAGTGAGTTATCACTCTGTTCAACAACTAATCTAGTAGGGCTGTGTAGGGCAGTGTTAAACAACATTGTCTAGTAGGGCTGTATTACTTATTATCCTTCTCATTTGTCCAGTGGTGGGATTCAAATTTTTTTACTACCTGTTCTGTGGTTGTAGCTTGGTGGGCGTCATTTGCAGAGGCAATATTTATTGAGCATCCTTGTTTTGCTAACCAGAATGCCAAGTAGGGTGTGTGTGTGTGGAAATCATTGGGAACATCTTTTATGCATGCAGAGGGAAGAATACGGAACTTAGACTGGACTGGATTTTCACACAGCAGAAAAAGAGACATTTCCTTCTGGCCTGGCTTGGTTGGCAAAGCTTGGTAGGCATGGCAGGGGAAGGATACTGCAAAATCCCCATTCCCTTCCCACCCCACTAACCTGCTTTCCAGCTCCGTTCTCCTGTGCAGGGCAACCAAAGAAGACCCAGCCAATCAGCTGGGACTCAATGGGAGGCAGAGAAGAGATGGGGGGCAGGGCCAGTCAGAAGTGGGATTTTCCGGTTCTCCGAACTACTCAAAATGTAACTACCAGTTCTCCAGAACTGGTCAGAACCGGCTGAATACCACCTCTGCATCTGTCCTATTACCTACGTCCTAGGATTCGCATGGCTATAACTTTGTTACTGGAGGCTTTCAAGAAGAGACTGGACAGCCACTTGTCTAAAATGGTGTAGGGTTTCCTGCCTGAACAGGGGATTGGGCTGGATGACCTCTGAGGTCCCTTCCAACTATGTTATTCTGTTGTCCAATCTCATCTTAAAAACCTCCACTCTTCAATCACTCACAAGTTCTGGAGGCAACCTGTTCCACTGATGAATTGTTCCAACTGTCAGAACATTTCTCCTTAGTTCTAGATTGGTTGTCTCCTTGATGAATGTCCATCCATTGCTTCTTCCTTCAAATCCTTTGGAGAATAGATTGGCCCCCTTTTCTTGGTGGCAGCCCCTCAAATATTGGAACCCTGCTACCATATCACCCCTAGTCTTCCTCCCCCATTAAACTAGACATACTCAATTTAGTTCAGGGGTTTAAACCATATAAGATCTAAGATGAACTCAAATGGTTGCTTATATCCGGTGAGTTTCCATAAGGACAAAAAGAATTGTTCACAATCCGGGGTGATGATTTAATTTTATTGATTAAGGGTAGGGTTTTTGGGTTACAATTCTTCCCGGTGGCTTAGAACTGCAAATGTACAGAAAAATAAACTACTTTTGAAATTCCATCGCATGTTTATTTTTTTTAATGTGATGACCTACAGCAATAAACAACAACAACATGGGAATCAAACTCTTTGAAAATCAAAGCAATGTTAACTCAAAAGTCAATCTGAAGATCTGAAAACCTTGCACACATGGGATTAGCTTTATTAATTTATTTTGAGCGAACGTATATAAGCATTAGCATGTATTTTTCCCCTTGAGAACAGTGTACTAGCTAGTTTAAACTGTGTCAGTCTGCACCTGACACATAATTAAGATAATAAAATAAAATAATAAAATAACCCTAATAAACCCTGATCTTTTTTTTTAATCTGCAATACTCCTTTGGGAGAAAGCAATTATGAGTGGGAAGATGAGAACATCTCATTGCAGTATGCAGTGTCCTAAATCCTTCTTGCAAATTGCTGGGGTGATTAAAAGAGAGAAATAGTAGCTGGAAGGTTTTACAGTTCAGGCATCAACCAGTCCTGCTTCAGAGCCCCCTGTGATGTGGAAATTTCTGGTAGGGAAAGCCTGGTATGATACTGAACCCCAAATCAGTGAGAGGAGAAGCAGAAACAATCCAGGTTTAAAATAAAGATGTAGGAGATGACCAGGCTGAACCTGAAAGAGAGGTCAAACATGTCATCTGTCTCGAGTCCCTTCACGCCGACAAGAAATCTAAGTCCAGCCCAGTGGTGGGATTCAATTTTTTTTACTAACGGTTCTGTGGGTGTGTCTTGGTGGGCGTGTCTTGGTGGTGGGATACTTTAAAATCTCCATTCCCTCCCCACTCCAGGGGGAAGGTTACTGCAAAATCCCATTCCCTCCCCACCCCACTAACCTACTTTTCAGTTCCTTTCTCCTGGGCAGGGCAACGAAAGAAGACCCAGCCAAACAGCCAGTGGGATTTGCTGGTTCTCCAAACTACTCAAAATTTCCACTACCGGTTCTCCAGAACTGGTCAGAACCAGCTGAATACCACCTCTAGTCCAGCCCACTTTGAATTCCATTGATTCTTATGTGCCGCCATTTTGCTTTGACTGTTAGTAGTTCAGATTCTTGTGTAGAGAGCACCGGCATACAATAAACTGGTGGAAAAAAAGTGACTTGTGAACATTTTTCACATTGATGACTTTGGTAATGGTCATGTAATCAAAATTCAGATGCTTGGCAATGGGTTCATACTTATGACTGTTTGCAACCTGGGGGGGGGGTGTCACATGATCCCCTTTTGCGACCTTCTGACAAGCAAAGCCCACGGGGAAGCCAGATTCGCTTAACAACCAGGTTAGTAACTTGTCAACTGCAATGATTCACAGAACAACTGTGGCAAGAAAAGTCACAAAATGAGGCAAAAATTGGCTTGTGCAAACCATCTCCTCCTCTCCTTCATCATTCTACATAGCTGGAAAAATTGGGGGAACTCTGGTCTAGAAGGCCAAGGGAACTCTAACGAGGCCAAGGTCCCTTCTAACTCTATTCTGATTGATCAAGTTTCATAATAGCAATAGCACTTAGACTTATATACCACAGTGTTTACAGCCCTCTCTCAGCAATTTACACAGTCAGCATATTGCCCCCAGCAATCTAGGTCAGTGGTGGCTAACCTTTTGGGGCTCCCATGTCGATAATTGTGCGCATGCTTGCCTGCTCGTTCTCACATGCCATCACCCAGAATACAATGTGTGTGGCCCCCCCATGCCTCCTGCACATGAGTGCAAAGCCTGCGCAACCTGCACAACCCATACTGTGCACTTCTGTGCATGCACATGGAACTTGTGCAACCCATGCGACTCACACTGCGCACTTCAGTGAATGTGCGCACGGCCCTCCCGCATGCGCCACATGCTTCTGGGCATGTGCGAGTGTGTTCTACTCATCGCTGTGCCCTTGTGCATGCACTCCAGTTACCCGACAATCAGCGGTCAGGCATGTGGTGCACGCGCATACACAATAAATATTTTCTGGGTGAGTGCTTGCGTGCCGGCGTGCCATAGGTTCGCCACCACAGATATAGGTCCTCATTTTGAGTGGTGCAGTGGCTTAGAGGTGGAGCTGTCATCTCACAATCAGAAGGCTGTGAGTTCGATCCTAGGTAAAGGCAGATATTTCTCTCTCTGGGCACAGTGAGAATATATCTGCTGAATATAACTCCGCATTGGCAACAGGAAGGGCATCCAGCCACTAAACTCTCAGCTCCATTCAGTTGCCCAGACTCCACCCCATAAGGGATTATGGGATCATTAAAAGAAGAAGATGATGATGATGATGAATCTGGATCCCCATTTTACCGACCTCGGAAGGATGGAAGGCTGAGTTGACCTTGAGCCTGGTGAGAATCGAACTGGCAAATTGCAAGCAGCCGGCAGTCAGCAGAAATAGCCTGCAGTACTGCATTCTAACTACTGCACCCCCACGGCTCTTAATCCTTTGAGAAAAAGTACATTTAGAAAAACTAAGGAATCCACCAGACCAGTCCCTAGCAAATAACATACATGACTTCTGTCTACACAGTCTCTTTTAATTTTGGGGTAAATCATAGCTGTGGCGGTTTGTTGGCCTTCACACAAAGAAAGCAAACCTTCGGTGCATATAACATACACCTCTCCACATATGTTTGTGGGTGTTGCAGGGAGGTCGTTTGTGAGTATAGTAATGAGAATTCCAGGCTTAAAACTCATCTGAGTTTCTGTTTCAGTTCAAAGACAGCTTGCACTCCAGTGTGTCTTTTATCAAAACGCTCTGCGGGTCTCGTGGCACTAATTCAGAGTTAAACACAAGTTTCTCCATTGGCTCAGGACAGTTTTGGAATAAATAGTAGTCTCCCTTTAACTTTTTTGCTACTAAAATATGCTCAGTAAAAGGATAATCTGTGACTAGGGAAATAGCTTTCAAGATCAGGCAAAGTTTTGGAGCCGATGGTAGGTAATGTCTTTAATCTACTTATTCATGATCAATACTGCCAGTACAGATAGTCCTTGAATTAACATTCATTTATTGACCCTTCAAAGTTACAACAAGTCACTGAAGAAAGCGACTTATGACCATTTTTCATGCTTACAACCATTGCAACATCCCTGTGATGACACGGGGCATGGCACAAAGGCAACACAGTCAGATAATCAGTAGGAGTCCCTTTATTGTCTCCAACTTTGCCCCCAATGCCCAGGTTACCTTCGGCTGGAGAAAAACTCTCCCAGGAACAGCCTTTGGCTGCAGAGAATCAAGTCCAAAACAGGGTAAACACAAACTGTAACTTAAAGTCCAAACAAGCCAAACTGAAGTAATTAGTTTGGCGGGGCAGGAGCAAGAATTTCAGACTTGAAAGCACAGCAAAACTCACACAGTTGGGAAGACACCAGGAACACAGGTAAGCCATTATGATACAAGAAAGTCATGTTTGCTCCCAACAGCTTGCTGCATGCAGCTTGCCTTTTTATAAACTGTGTTCCCAGCTGCAGTTAATGAAGGGAATCAGGGCCCTTTCCTCCCCCATAAGCCATGCAACTTACGTTACTCTCTCCTCCATTCCTCCCAGTGTGCCCTAGGATGAAGAGGGGGTGGGCCTGGGTCTTCCTCTGAATTCCCTCTGCTTTGTTCTACCTCTTCCCTGCTCTGTCCAGTCAAACTTTGCCCTTCCCCAGTTTCCTCCACAGCCAATGGAACCACACTCCCACTCCCTGTGAGCTGTTCAGCTTCCTCCTCGGATTCAGACACCAATAGGGGCATGACAATCCCCATAATGGTTTGCTTTTAGAAGTTTGGGTGCTCCATATGTCAGCGTTCCAAGTAACAACCTTCAAATTAAAAGATTCTGAGACTGTCATCTTCTCAAAGATCCATTTTATTAGAGATGCATATTGGCACATCTGACGAAAACCCAAATCTGAGCTTTCTGGGTTTTCCTTAGCCCAAAGGGAAACCAAAATCCAACCCCTGCACCCAATTGTTCATCACGTGGTTCAATCATTACTTCGTTCCAACTGGAGACTATGGCCAGGTGCACAGTAACATATCCTTGACTCTCTGAGAAAGGAATGCTGTTGTGGGTAATTTTCCACCACTCCTTGAAGTCCCCCTCCAAGCTTGGCTTCCAAGCTGGCACCATCACTGGAGGTTTTTATGAAGAAACTGGACAGCCATTTGTCTGCAATGGTAGAAGGTCTCCTGCCTGAACAGGGGGTTAGACTAGAAGACCTCAAAGGTCCCTTCCAGCTCTATTCTTATTCTTCTTATTCTTATTCTTATTCTTGTTCTTGTTCTTGTTCTTGTTCTTATTCTTATTCTTATTCTTATTCTTATTCTTATTGAGAAACTTCCTTACAATGAGGACAATTAACCAGTGGAAAAGCTGGCCTCCAGAAGTTGTGAATGCTCCATCACCAGAGGTTTTCAAGAAGAAACTGGACAGCTACTTCTCTCAAATAATATAGAATCTCCTGCTTGTTGGAGCATTTGGCAGTGTGACTATCTTTGTGAGATAACCCAGGAGCAACACATAGTACACTGAGACTTAGACATTAACAGTGGCTTAATATACGATAGGTATATACAGACAATATGCACACGGTAGGCAAAATACCTTTCCAAGCAAGCTTTTCTTCTTCCTTACACAAGGAGAACTTCTGCACTGAATACTGGCCACAAGGAAAGAGAACCATGCCCTCTAATGGCTGCCTTTATATACACACCTCTTAAGGGGAATTTTAATCTCCAGCCTTAAAGGGAAATACCCATACTCTGCTGCATCACTCTTGTTACACCAGCCAGACTTCACAGCATCGTGCAGCTACTCTCTGCTGGTTAGTTTCTAAATCTTAATACCTTAACACTGCTTTTGCAGGGGGTTGGACTAGGAGATCTCCAAGATTCCTTCTGTGGCGTTCAGAAAAGACTGAGCTGAAGTCTTCACTCCGGTCCGTGTTTCCAGCGGGAACACGGACCGTTCTATTGGCTGATGCCGTTTGACAGCCGGCTATAAAAGGGAGCTGTCAAACGGCATCAGCTGTTGTCCGCCAGCTGGCTGCCTTGTTAGCGCGGCAGCCGCGGCAACCCTTTATTGTTACAATAAAGTAAAAGCTGAAGTTCGCTCCGTGTTTGCCTCAGGTTATTCCGCCGCTCTACAACACCTTCCAATTGTGTTATTCCATTATCAAAATTCAGATGCTTGGCAACTGGTTCATAATTATGACGGTCGCACTGTCCCGGGGTCACGAGATCTCCTTTTGCAACTTTCTGAAAAGCACAGTCAACGAGGAAGTCAGATTCACACAACAACCATGTCGCTCGCTAAATGACTGCAGTGATTTATGTAACCACTGTGGCAAGAAAGGTAGCAAAACTCACTTAACATCTGCCTCGCTTGCTGACAGATGTTTTAGGCTCGCTTGTGGCTGTAAGTCAAGGCCTACCTGTATGTCTTCTTTTACTCTCTCTCTCTGATTTACCAAACCATGGATTAGTTAGAATTACAGGATCAGATTAGAGTTAAGCACCATCTTGGCAACGGTACGGAACACAACTAAGACGAAGTAGGCTTCCGGCCAAACTGGATTAGATGATTGATTTGCTCTCTGTCTGAAAATAAAAACAAAAATGAGGTTAAATTTAAAAGGGCTCACAATCGGCCTTGTTTGGCTGTGGGAGACTTCCTTGCCTTAGGTGAAACAGAGATAAATGCCTTACCCTCTAGAATTAAATTAGGACCTCTATTACATTGTGACATGACTGTAAACTAAGGGTAGATACCGGTCCAGTATCTGATTTTTTTTAAAAAAAATATAAATGAAACTGTGCTTCAATGGTTAGGTCGTCTCTCTAGACACTGGTATTTGAACATAGATCTTTTTAAGATTGATATTTTTGTTATGGTTTCCTTATCTAGGTGAACTCTTAACATGCATTGCTAGTCTGATGTTTTTTTCTATTAATGACCCCATAATCCCTTGCAGGGTGGAGTATTGGCAACTGAATGGAACTAGCAGAGTGCTTAATGCTCTTCCTGTCACCAATGCGGAATTTTGTACAGCATTGTGCCCAAAGAGAGAAATATCTGCCTCTACCGAGGATCGAACTCACAGCCTCTTGATTGTGAGGCAAGAACTCCAAGCCTAGATCACTGCACCCCTCTCACTGCTAGTCTAATATGCCATACACTAAATAAATATAAATTTATTTTTAATACAAACAATCAATCTTCCATTAAAACAGTGTGTCATTTGGGTACAAATTTCTTGTGCAATAACAGTTGAAGTTTACAGCCTTATTCATTATACTAGTGTTAATTCTCTTAACTGTATACTGTTATGCATATGATATCTAATTATTACAACAATCCTCATATTAACATATTTAATTCTATTAACATATTTTCTTATATTTCACTAATCTTCTTTACTTTCTAATTTTCATATTTATTCTCAAGCCGTCGATAAAATAGGTCCCCTATCATATAATATTCAGTTTGTTCCTTCTCTTTAATTGCAAGGGTTAACCTGTTAATTTCTGCACATTCTAATATTAGGTTAATCATTCTGTCAAGGCTGGTCATGCCCCTCTAATAAAAGCAAATTTTGTAAATATTTTTAAAAATGCTTTTGAAAGCGCACCCCACTGGCCCCGTAAAATTCAGCTTTTTAAAAATTATTATTACCTCAGGGGAGCTGTTTACTGTTAGATGTAATCTTTCTCTTTTGAAGCAGGCAAACTGGCATCTAATCTAACCCAAACTTTCATATTCTGAGCTCATCTCTGAGAGCAAATGGCCTTTGTTCTCTATTTGGTGAAATGTCTCTTTTTCCTCCACCCTTCCCATGTCTGCACGAACAGTTAAACCCACCCAAAACAGCTGTTGGAGGATGGAAACTACGATGTAAGTTTGTTTAAGATGCTCTGTGGTGTCTGGAATCTGATTTAACGAGGCCTAAGGCAGCTTTCAAAACCAGCTACGTTCCCTAAAAAAAAGAAAGAAAGAAAGAACAGATATGAAATAAAAGTTGCCTGAGAATGTTTTTCATCGAAGGTACATACATGTAAAAAAAAAACCCCACAAATCTAGTTCATAGCTTTGGCTGAGCTTACAAAACCAACATTGATTAAACCATCAACTTTATTAGGCTTATTGTTAAAAAAAAAGATCTAATGGCACACCAGAAGCTCTGTTACTTCTTTATGATGGGAAGGATAACAGCTAAATCCTGGTGGAACAATGTTATCTCTTTTTTTTCCTTCTTCCGTTCCTCTTGCCAAATCAAAATGAGATTATGAAGACATATTTTATGACTGAAAAAAAAAAGCTTTGTTCATTAATTGCAAAGGGAGAGGATACCCTAACAAACTTTTATTAGAATCAAAAGAGATGAAGCTATTTTTTTTCCTCCTGTCTGGCTTTCTAGGTTTTTATTATTATTATTATCCCAGTGTTTCACTCTGGTTGTTTCCCAAATCTGAATTGGCTCACATCTCTAAGCAGGCATGCCGTAAATCCTTGCTAAGATCAGGGAGTGTGTTGGGATTGAACAACCAAAGTGGATTCCTGAAGCAACTTCTCAAAACAGTTCCCAGCCACTGCAATTATCAGCACAAATTCAATGAACATCAGTAAAATCAATTTTAAAATTAAAGAAATAAAATAAATAAAAGCTAAAATCTGGAGATGTAAAAATGATTGGTTTTCGTACCAGTTTTCAATTACTGGGAACTGTTTTTTATAGAATAGAATAGAATAGAATAGAATAGAATAGAATAGAATAGAATAGAATAGAATAGAATAGAATAGAATAGAATAGAATAGTAGAGTAGAATAGAATAGAATAGAATAGAATAGAATAGAATAGAATAGAATAGAAGCAGAGTAGAGTAGAGTAGAGTAGAGTAGAGTAGAGTAGAGTAGAGTAGAGTAGAGTAGAGTAGAGTAGAACAGAACAGAACAGAACAGAACAGAACAGAACAGAACAGAACAGAATAGAATAACAGAGTTGGAGGGGACCATTTAGATCTTATAGTCCAACCTCCTGCTTAGGCAGGAAACCCTACACCACTTCAGACAAATGGTTATCCAATCTCATCTTAAAAACTTCCAGTGTTGGAGCATTCACAACTTTGGGAGGCAAGTTCTTCCACTGATTAATTGTTCTCACTGTCAGGAAATTTCTCCTTGGTTCTAAGTTGCTTCTCTCCTTGTTTAAGTTTCCACCTGTTGCTTCTTGTCCTGCCCTGAGGTGCTTTGGTGAATACCTGAAGCCTTTGCTTGCTGTGAAATTAGAGCTAATGTTGTCTTTTTGGGTACCCATCATCTGGTGGGAGTAAAAAAATATATATCAAAATAGCCACAACAAAACTTTGAAAGACTTTCCTACCTTGTGAAAGAGCCCTGGTGGTTAAAGTGAAGTATTGCAGGCAAACTCTGTCCACAGCCTGGAGTTTGATCCTGACGGGATTTAAGATGGAGTCAAAATTACATCCTTCTAAGGTTGGTAAAATGAGGATCCAGATTGTTGGCGGCATCAGTGAGCTATTGGACAGTATTTCTTGGTCTGTTGTGTGGATGCTTGTGTGTTTTTAGGAGGTGGGGAACCTTGGTGGGTGGGGTATGTTTGGGGATTGTCATATGTGTGTGTGCGTTGGGTCTGGTCTCTGGGTGTTATATGAATTTCATTGTATGTGCATACTGTGTATATTCATACAACGACAGTAAAGTATTATGTTATTGTTATTGTTTAATCTTTAGTGAGATTCAGAGCTTTTGGGTCTAATTGGTAGCTCAACAGCTCGAGTCCTAACCAAGGACCTAGGAAGTGTTGTTGTTGTTGTTGTTGTTGTTGTTGTTACTGTTACTGTTACTGTTACTGTTATTATATGCAAATCATGCTTCTACTTTTTAAATCCACTAGACAACGGGTGTCAAACTTGTGGTGTCATGTTGCTGTCACATGATGTTTCACAATGTTTTCTCCCCCTTCATGAAGCTGCGGTGGGCATGGCCTGTACATGGCACATATCACCCACGGGCAGCTAGTTTGACACCCCTGCACTAGAGAGTGCTGTAAAATATGATGGGGAGGTATATAAGTCTAAATGCTACCAATATTGCTAAAATTAGAGTACCTGAGAAGTTGTCCCTCCCTCCAGTGGTGGAATTCAAAATATTTTACTCCTGATTCTGTAGGCGTGTGCTTTGCACATGCATGGAGCATTCTAAAAAGTGGAATTTTAAGCATGAAAACTTACCTTACCTTCAGCGCTGGAGAGTGAAACAGCTGAGGCATGGCAATCTGCTCTGCCATGCTGGTCAGCTGAGCTGCAAACAAAGGAAATACAAAGGACAGGAAACGGTGGGGGTAGGTGGGTGGGGCCAACTGTTGACTGGCACTACCAGATCGCTAGAACCGGTGCAAACCAGCAGCATACCACCTCTGCCTCCCTCCAATGCAGTGGTGGGATTCAAAGATTTTTATCCCTGTTTCGGTGGGCGTAGCTTAGTGGGAACTTTGCACATGTGCACACACTTTGCATGCATATGGGTGCCAAATGCACACTTTGCGCAGGCGCAGAGGCATTCCAACTGACCTCCTGCAAGCCTGCACTCTCCCGGTTGCTTCAGCAGCTGCCGCGTGGTACTCTGCTGTGCTGTGCAAAGCAGCAGCACTTCAAAAGCAGGGAATAAAAGTGAGTATGGGAGCCCAGATGGGCGGGTGGGCTCAACAGCAGAGTGACAGAGAGAACCGGTTCAGTCTCCGCTGCTCATCGCCGCTATCAGCTTGGCTGAACCAGGCTGAACCAGGTAGAATACCACCACTGCTCCAATGGGACTAGCCCACCCTACTTGCACTAGCGGAGGAGGCTACCTATGGACCCCACCCAGTAAGAAATTCCAGTGGGCAGGGTCTTGGAGAAGAGCCTTTTCTGCTATGGCCCCCATCTCTATGGGACACTCTTTCACCGGAAATAAGAATTTCTCCTATCCCTTTGGCCTCCTGGAAGGATATCAAAGCTTGCTTTCTGTTGGTTTGCTTGGAGCCCCAGTGGACACTCCCCACTGAAGGAGGCTGACCGGTTAGAAGATCTCATCCTTATGCCATCTGTCTCTTAGTCCTGTTCTTTTCTTTAGTTTTAAAATTTTTAAGCTGCGTAGCTTTAACAGTTTCCTCATTTACCTGTTTGCCTTTTTATAACCCATAAGCTGCCTAGACTGGCTTTATAAGGGAGGTGGACAGCATAGAAGTTTAATACATAAATAAATGTAACATAAATAAATGAAATGAGGGGTGCATTTTTTTAAAGGCGGGAAGTCATGGCCAATTAGTTGACTTTTTTGTAACATCTCTAGCTAGCCGTTTAGCACTTTAATTTATGCAGTCTCTGTTATTGGTGATTGTGGGAATGAGAAAGAGTATGCATAAAATGAAATTTCATTGATATATTCAAACTGAATTGAACACATTGTAGTGGCTGGCAGCAGTGGTCACTCTTGAATTCTTGTATTCTGTTTGGAAATTGAAGAGCAGCTGCAGAAATTGCCCGCAAAACCACCTGTTTTAAATTGATTTTGTTTTTCTGGCTTCTCTTTGTTTAAAACATAATTTCCTTTCCCCTCCAGCTATTTCATCTAATTTAAGGAAGGAAACATGATCCCCAACATGATCGCCAATGTCTGATGATGGATATGGCTGAGAAGAAGAAGAAGAAGAAGAAGAAGAAGAAGAAGAAGAAGAAGAAGAAGAAGAAGAAGAAGAAGAAGAAGAAGAAGAAGAAGAAGAAGAAGAAGAAGAAGAAGAAGAAGAAGAAGAAGAAGAAGAAGAAGAAGAAGAAGAAGAAGAAGAAAGAAGAAGAAGAAGAAGAGGAGGAGGAGGAGGAGGAGGAGGAGGAGGAGGAGGAGGAGGAGGAGGAGGAGGAGGAGGAGGAGGAGGAGGAGGAGGAGGAGGAGGAGGAGAAAGGAAGGAAGGAAGGAAGGAAGGAAGGAAGGAAGGAAGGAAGGAAGGAAGGAAGGAAGGAAGGAAAGAAGGAATTCCACTCAACTTTGCAGTATAGGACATAATTATAACTGCAAAAACCTGAATGACCTCTATGATGGATTTTAGGATCGAGTGAGAGTTTCCTATATGTTTTTGATGCCATCTCATGGCCGCCACCTGTATTACAGCAGACCACATACAATCATTTTTAGGATTTGAGGGTGCTCTCTGACCTTGATTGTTTTTCTGCAGGTGCTTTATTACTCAACCAGGTAATAGTATCAGTATTCCTTGGATGAGGTTTGCCTGGATGCAAAATTCTCACAATTGCATGCTTTCTGAAGCATCTGACGATCATGTGTCATACCAATGGAAGGGAATATTTGTAGCTCAGTGTTGACGGGCCTGAATTTTGATCATGTGACCATGGGATCAAGCCACTTTTTTTAGCACCATTGTAACTTCAAACAGTTGCTAAATGAATGGTCATCCATCAAGAACTACCTGTAGTATGAAATGAAAAACCTGCCTGAATCAATGTTACATTTCTAAGTTCTTGTGTTTGTCATATTTAAAAAGAAAAGAAAAGAAATAACATTCACCCCGGGAAGAAGGGACCCAACGAACCAAATAGAATAAACCAAATTTGAAAAAAATTCTCAAAAAGAAAATACTGAATAAAATTTAAATTTTAACATTGTTCACCTCTGTGAGGATGGCACCCACTGACCTAAATAGTATAAACCAAATTTGATATACAGTCTCAAGAGGAAATGACATGAGACTATATAACTATATTAAGAAGAAACTTAATACCGTTTACAGATTCCTCAAGAGCTCCACAGTGGCAAATACAAATTTAAATATTCAGTCAAGGGTTTTTAGCTGAAAATGTTATGTTCAAATGACAGGTGTTATCCACAGTTATAAAGTTGATCCAAATGATGCAATTTGGGATGCAGCTTTAGCTTATTTTCACATAAAGGCAGCAAGTTTTTTTTTTCTGGAATGACAGCCCAAGAGAAAGAGAGAAAAAGAAAAAGGGGAGTTTTTGAGTCAATCTAGTGCAATAATCAGTTTTTATACAGAAAGAATACATTTTGGGGCAAGCTTTCTAGATTGCGGGGTTTACTTTGCTTTTTAAGACTGTTAGTAATTAAATGAAACAAAGGATAACAGAATAAGGCTCTCAATGATTTTTAAAAAGTATATAATTGAAAAGAAACATGAAAGATTTTGAATGAAATTAATATCAGTTGACAGGATGAATTTGAATAAGAAGAATAATTTTATTGACTACTGTTAATAATTATTGTTTTGGTTTTCTGTTTAAAGATAGTAATGAGTAAAATATGAAATATAGGTGATTAAAGTGAATGACAACTGATATTATTAGGTAATGAAATGTTTCTTAAAAGATGGAAATGTTTTAAATAGAAATGTAAAAGATTGCTATCAATATTAATGGTCGAGCTGAACCCAAACACCTAAAATGGACACCTAACATCAAAAACGTCATCAAAAAAGCACAACAAAAATGTTCTTTTTGCGCCAACTCCAAAAGCTCAAACTGTCCAAGGAGCTGCTGATCCAGTTCTACAGAGGAATTACTGAGTCTGTCATCTGCACCTCTATGACTGTCTGGTTTAGCTCTGCAACCCAACAGGACAGACACAGACTTCAGAGGGTAATTAGGACTGCAGAAAAAACAATGCTAACAACCTGCCTTCCATGGAGGACCTGTATACTGCACGAGTCAAAAAGAGGGCTGTGTAAATATCTACAGACCCCTCACATCCCGGACATAAACTGTTTCAACTCCTACCCTCAAAACGACTCTATAGAGCACTGCACACCAGAACTAGACACAAGGACAGTTTTTCCCTGAAGGCTATCACTCTGCTAAACAAATAATTCCCTCAACACTGTCCAACTATTTATTAAGTCTGCATTACTATTACTATTATCACCCACCTCCTCCCACTTGTGACTGTATGACTGTAATGTTGTCGCTTGTATCTTTATGATTTGTATTGACTGTTTCCTAGTATGATTTGATTGCTTATTGTACCCTATGGCTATCATTAAGTGTTGCACCTGATGATTCTTGACGAATGTATCTTTTCTTTTATGTATATTGAGAGTATTTGCACAAGACAAAGTCCTTGTGTGTCCAGCCACACTTGGCCAATAAAGACTTCTATTCTATTATATTCTTCGTATGTTTTAGCCTCCAGTCCCCTAGTCATCCTGGTCACTCTTTTCTGCACTTTTTCTAGAGTCTCAACATCTTTTTTTTTTTTATTGAATCCCTCTGTTAATCCAATTTAGGATTGTACTGGCTTTTTTGATTGCCGCCGCACACTGTTGACTCATATTTAATTGGTTGTCCACTAAGACTCCAAGATCCCTCTCACAGTTACTGCTATTAAGCCTGGTTATTCCCATTCTATATGTGTACTTTTGGTTTTCTTGCCTAAGGGTAAGACTTAATTTTTCTCTACACTGAATTTCACTTTGTTAGATAGTGCCCAGGGTTCAAGTCTGTCATGATCCATCTGGATCTTGAGCTTATCTTCTAGGCTAGGGTGTTAGCTATTCCTGCAAGCTTAGTATCATCTGCAAATTTGATAAGTTCCCTTCTATTCCCTCATTTAAGTCATTTATGAAGATATTCATAAGATATTCTCCAATTAATTTGCACGCATGATATGGCTGGAGTAAATCAGGTGTAGAAGTTCTACATACACTTTGGAAAAACTTTGGCCTTTAGATCTTGCATAGAATTTGTAGATCTTGCATAGTGCATAGGAACCATAGTTTCCAAAGTTTATGAGATTTTACGCCTTCAAGAAGATTAATGTATTTGTAATTACATTGGAAGAGCCTGATGTTTAATCACTTCCTTGAAAATTAGAAGAACATCCTAAAAATGCAGCTTTATCAAATGCAGAAAAACTTCTTCAGGGACTTTTTAAAAAAGCATCAGAAAAGAGGAAATTCAACAGTGAGTCATTTTAGATGTTTTTTTTCCTTTTTTGTATACATTTTCTTTCGATCCATTCTGATGACTTATCAAAAAGTTATGGTAATTGTTCACAGACCAAATATACTTTCTTCAAATTTCATGCTTATAAATCTTTCTAGACTGCATGGGAGGATTATAATTAAACTGGCACATATTAACATCTCTGGTGGTGATATCCATCTAGTAAAACATTTTGGTTCATTTTTTACAAAAAAGGAAATTAGAAGACAATATTTATCTACCTTTAGTTAATAATTCTAGTGCAGATAATTATTTTCCTAAGCTATGCAACATAAGAAATTGTTTCACTATTAATGATTACATGCCAAATTTGGTAAAATAAGGGAAAATGGAAGTATATTTTTCTTTCCATAAATGGTATTTACAATGAGGGAAATAGCACTGATGACAAATTTATACAATAACAAAGAAACTTGAAATATCCTTTGCTTAATGATCATTTTATTCAGATTGCTTTTCCTCAATATTTTACCTATCAACAAAGTAATTCCGAATAAATGACCTCCATCTATATAAATACCTTGTTGGGTAGAACTATTGAACATTAATTTTTAAAAATTCTCTCTCTCTATCTCTCTCTCTCTCTCAGATTACTTAAATATATTTAGATAAACTGCTTAAACATTCCTTTTGCAAGCATTTAAATCTTACTTTAAGTGGGGAGAATGTTCAGGATGTTTTTCTTCTGTATTTGCAGTATTTTGTTCCTATATTGTTCAAGCATGAAAAGAAACCTTCAATCAATCAGAATAGAGCTGGAAGGGACCTTGGAGGTCATCTAGTTCAACCCCCTGCTTAAGAAGGAGACCCTATACCATTTCATTGTCCAATCTCTTCTTATAAACCTCCAATGATGAAGCACCCACAACTTCTGGAGGCAAGAAGTTCCACTGGTTAATTGTCCTCACTGTTAGGAAGTTTCTCCTTAATTTCAGGTTGCTTCTCTCCTTGATTAGTTTCCATCCATTCTTTCTTGTCTCGCCTTCTGGTGCTTTGGGAAATAAATTGACATTGAAAATATGGTTTTCCTCACTCTGAGTAAAGAGTTCAAAATTCTGTTTCAGGAACATTTAACTTTTAACTTTAGACTTCTCAAAACAGGAAGACCAAGGCAGAGTGATCCCAGAACTGAAATTCTATTTTTAGGCCTAAAAACCCACTGAATAGGATGGATGATTGTGATTCAAAGGTACTGGATACTTAAGGGAGGTTTCACATGACTTAACTCTTTCCCATTCAAACAGGTTTTAGGCAACGTCTCATTGACTGAACGCCATCGTTGTTGTGAGTAGGGGGCGAGTCACAATGGACGGCATATTGCAAAATGGCTCAGACACAACCAAGAATGAGGAGGAAAGTTGGAGTTTCAGTAAGGGTTCCTTTGGTGCTTTAAAGAAAACATGCCTACTCTGAACTCTACAATTCATTCTTGGTGGGGCTGCCCTTGAAAGCCATCTGCAAGCTACAGATAGTCAAGAGTTCTCCTCCTCCTCCTCCTCCTCCTCCTTCTCCTCCTCCTTCTCCTTCTCCTTCTCCTTCTCCTTCTCCTCCTCCTTCTCCTTCTCCTCCCCCCTCCTCCTTTAAAGTTCAAGGACAAGTAGATTCAGAGTTGTTATTGATTTGGAAATTGTATGTTTTCTTTCATTTGTCTGAAATGTTATGGGCTTTCCTGCTTGAGCAGGGGGTTGGACTAGAAGACCTCCAAGGTCCCATCCAACTCTTATTCTCTTATTATTTTTATATTATTTTGAAGCCCCTGTGAGAGGGCTGAGCATCCTATAAATTACACTTTGCACTATTACTCATTTCCCATGGTTTCTGCTTCAAGGCGCCATGGATCTTCAGCATTATTGCTCATGGAGGCCTCTAGGCGATTCCAACAGAGGAATCAGACACAATGTGTGACTCACCAAATCACCAAATCACCGATCCCACCCATGTGCTGGACTGCGGCCATGGAAGGAGGGAGATGTCCCCTGATTGTAGTGAAGTGGGCTTGAGTGGGAACCAAGTGCTGAATGTAGTGAAGCACAGACGGACACTGGATTATTCTTAAACTATTAATAGGTTTATAGGAGTTGGAAGGGACCCTTGGAGGTCTTCTAATCCAACCCCCTGCTCAAGCAGGAGACCCCCTATGCCATTTCAGACATGTGGCTGTCCAATCTTGAAAACCTACAGTAATGGAGAAGGGAGGGAGGGAGGGAGGGAGGGAGGGAGGGAGGGAGGGAGGGAGGAGGAAGGAAGGAAGGAGAGGGAAGGAAGGAAGGAAAGAAGGAGAGGGAGGAAGAGGAAGGAAGGAAGGAAGGAGAGGGAGGAAGAGGGAAGGAAGGAAGAAAGGAAGAGGGAAGGAAGGAAGAAAGGAAGAGGGAAGGAAGGAAGGAAGGAAGGAAGGAAGGAAGGAAGGAAGGAAGGAAGGAAGGAAGGAAGGAAGGAGGGAAGGAAGGAAGGAAGGAAGGAGAGGGAGGAAGAGGGAAGGAAGGAAGAAAGGAAGAGGGAAGGAAGAAAGAAGGAAGGAAGAGAGAGGGAGGAAGAGGAAGGAAGGAAGGAAGGAAGGAAGGAAGGAAGGAAGGAAGGAAGGAAGGAGAGGGAGGAAGAGGGAAGGAAGGAAGGAAGGAAGGAAGGAAGGAAGGAGAGGAAGGAAGGAAGGAGAGGAGGAAGAGGAAGGAAGGAAGAAAGGAAGAGGGAAGGAAGGAAGGAAGAGGGAAGGAAGAAAGAAGGAAGGAAGGAGAGGGGAGGAAGAGAAGGAAGGAAGGAAGGAAGGAAGGAAGGAAGGAAGGAGAGGGAAGGAAGGAAGGAGAGGGAGGAAGAGGGAAGGAAGGAAGAAAGGAAGAGGGAAGGAAGAAAGGAAGAGGGAAGGAAGAAAGAAGGAAGGAAGGAGAGGGAGGAAGAGGGAAGGAAGGAAGGAAGGAAGGAAGGAGAGGGAAGGAAGGAAGGAGAGGGAGGAAGAGGAAGGAAGGAAGAAAGGAAGAGGAAGGAAGGAAGGAAGGAAGGAAGGAAGGAAGGAAGGAAGGAAGGAAGGAGAGGAAGGAAGGAAGGAAGGAGAGGGAAGGAAGAGGGAAGGAAGGAAGAAAGGAAGAGGGAAGGAAGGAAGGAAGGAAGGAAGGAAGGAAGGAAGGAAGGAAGGAAAGGAAGGAAGGAAGGAAGAGGGAAGGAAGGAAGAGAGAAGGAGGGAAGGAATAGGGAAGGAAGGAAGAGGGAGGGAAGGAAGGAAGGAAGGAGAGGGAAGTTGGAGGCCAGTTGTTCCACTGATTAATTTTTCTCAATGTCAGGACATTTCTCCTTGGTTCCACATTGCTTCTCTCCTTGATGAGTTTCCATCCATTCTTCCTTGCCTTGCCTTCAATCATTTTGATCGTGAGGGAATGCTTGGGGGAAAAAAATCCCAACAGGAACAAAAAAATAAATTCATGGTGAATTAAAGTAGCATAAATAAAGTAGAGAGAATGCTGGGAGGAAAGAAAAGGAAACAGGGAATGACAAGGAAAAGAAACCCCATGTTATTTTTTCAAAAGCCTGGCAGTCTGACATCTAACAGATTTATTTTAAAGTAAGCATTTGTGGACCACATCTCGGTTCATCTACTATATCAAGTGTTACCCTTCAGTGCCACTGGAGATATATACAAAAATTCAGGGTACAGATTCAAAACAGAAGAGGTAAAATACCTAAAAATGCTGCCTCTCTTACCGGACAATTGTTTCTTGAGTGGTGAAAATAAATAAAAATCAGGAACCCTTCCTTCCTTCCTTCCTTCCTTCCTTCCTTCCTTCCTTCCTTCCTTCCTTCCTTCCTTCTCTCTCTCCCTTCCTTTCCTTTCTCTCTCTTTTTCTTTTTCTTTCTTTCTCTCTCTTCCTTCCTTTCCTTCCTTTTATTTCTTTCTTTCTTCTTTCTTCTCTCTCTCTTTTTCTTTCTTTCTTTCTTTCTTTCTTTCTTTCTTTCTTTCTTTCTTTCTTTCTTTCTTTCTTCTCTCTCTTCCTTCTTTCCTTTTCATTCTCTTTCTTTCTTTCTCTTTCTCTCTCTCTTTCTTTCTTTCTTTCTTTTCTTTCTCTCTCTTCTTTCTTTTTCTTTCTTTCTCTCTTTCTTTCTTTCTTTCTTTCTTTCTTTCTTTCTTTCTTTCTTTCTTTCTTTCTTTCTTTCTTTCTTTCTTTCTTTCTTTCTTTCTTCTCTTCTTCCTTCCTTCCTTTTCTTTCTTTCTTCCTCTCTCTCTCTCTTTTTCTTTTTTTTCTCTTTTTCTCTCTTTCTTTCTTTTTCTTTCTTTCTTTCTTTCTTTCTTTCTTTCTTTCTTTCTTTCTTTCTTTCTTTCTTTCTTTCTTTCTTTCTTTCTTTCTTTCTTTCTTTCTTTCTTTCTTTCCCTCCTCTCTCTGTCTTTCTCTTTCTTCCTGTTTTTCTTTATTTCATTATAATCATTCCTGCAAAGGATCTCTTACTCATGGAGCTGAATTCTTACCTGATTTTTCATCTCTGCACTAATATTTAGTTCAAAACTTAGAATTTGTTTAATATTCAGAGTTTGCTTTCTCAAAATATTGCAGTGCTGTTGAGCTGGTCTTTTTTTTTTTTTTTTTACATACGTTAGGGAAAAGTTTGCAAACTGTTTTAAAGTCTATAAAAATGCATTATGTTAGGGAAAGTAGCTACAAAACATGTGTACCTAAAGCAAGCCAAAATTGATAAATGTGGAGTATTATCCCCCCATGTATACACATATGTTAACCTTTTCTTTCAAAAAAAAAAAACCAAGGCTGACAAACCAAATTACATATTCCCAAAAAAATGTGAAAACAAAACTGAAAGATTTTTAATGTCATGATTCTATATATGAGGAGAGGTGGGTGAAGGTGTCAGTGTTTTGGCTCATTTGTTGGTTTCTCTCTGAATCTTTAAATTCATCCCAATCTGTTTCTCTACCTGTTACTGAAGCTAAAAAAGAAAGCACAAAATGTATACAGATTGTCAGATTTGTTGCTAACATTAAATTTCCAGAACAGAAGGAAATACCTTCCAAAATGGAAATTGACCCATTATATCCCTGTACTGTCTACTCTACAGAGATTCTCAGTCATCCAGGTCATGGTTGTCCCAAAGGTGCTTTTTCAAAAAACAATTGGATTTTCGTTTTTGTTCCTTGAAGACATTTCACTTCCCACCCAAGAAGCTTCTTCAGTTCTAACTGAATGGTAGAAGGTAGAAGGATTTATATTCCTTTGCAGCCACCTGGTTGTTAGTATTCTGTGATGACCCAGGGTGGGATACAAAACAAACACAGTCACAGAAAACAGGTGAAGCCCCTTTTTATTCCTTCACTTTGCTTCAAGCTCCGAATATTCTTGATGGAAGACAAAAAACTCCCACACAAACAGTTACAAGAAGAAGGAAAAAAGCAACACAAACCAGGCAAGATAAGGGCTGGAGGATGTCCACAGATAACACACACTGGGAAGGCTCCAAACTCAGAGAAGAACCATAAAGTAGAGATATTTCCACTCTTTGTTTCCAGCGCTCGCTCATACGCATGTCCGTCCTCTTGTTCAGTTGTCACAGCTGCAGCCCATGAAGAGGATCAAGGCCCTCTCCTCCTGAGTAGACCAGGTCTCTCCCTTATCCTCTCCTCCCTGCGTGCCCTAGGATGGATAGGGATGGGCCTGGGTCCTCCTCTGACTGCCCAGCCGGCCTCTGCCCTTTCCCAGCCTCCTCCACAACCTCCGGAGCCACACTTCCACTCCCTGTTGGCTGTTCCTCCTCTCCCTTCAGAGTCAGTCTCCACCAGGGGCATGACATATTCTTTCTGAGAGTTGTTAAGGCCAGGGGTGGGATTCAAAAATCCCAGCAATCGGTTTGCTGCCCAGTTGCCGGGTGGGCATGGCCATGGTGGGTGTGGTCTAGTCAGCCTCCTGCACCACTGAGGGGGGGATTTTTGCCCTCCCTGGGCTCCAGAGGTTTCCTTGTGCCTCCAAAAGGGCAAAAACATCCTCCCCGGGCTCCGGAGGCTCTCTGGAAGCCAGAAATGGGCCCATTTCAGGCCTTTCTGAACTTCAGGGAGGCCCATTTTTCAGCCTCCCCAAGCCTCTGCACATGCTCTGCACCTACCTGCATCCAAAACTGGCAGCTTTGGGACTCCTGTGAGGAGTGGGGCAGGGTGGGCGGGGCCAGCCAGGAGTGGGATTTGGGGGTTCTCCAAACTGCACAGAATCTTAGCATGGGGCTCTCCCGAACCCCTGCGAATCTCCAGCAATCAGACAATCAGAGGACCAAACAGAGGTATTGCCTCATTGTGAATTTTGGAAATGTTCATGATTCCTGCACATTTTGCTTTGTTTTCCTGTCAGATCAAACTAAGCCTGTTCTTTATAATTTCTCCCTTCCAGATAATCGCCAGTTTTGATCCACCAACACATAAATTAAATCCCAACCGAGTTACTCGATGGGATAAAAATGATGTTGATAGCAAAAGACACAGAATTGATTTTATTTCATTTTTGCTGCTTTATTTGACTACAGGATGGATCTGCGTTAGCAGCTGTCCTCTGAATGTCCCACCTTTTGGGGAAAAAAATACAATTAAATTTACTGTTGTTCGATTTTTGTGTTCCAGGGTAATTTTCTAAAATTCTCTTACAGCTCAGATTGCCTTGAGTTTAAAAGGGAGTTATTCCCAGGCACAGGAGCTACAAGATAGCTTTGTACTTTAAAGTATTTTATAGTAAAACAAAAGAAAAAAAAAATTCTATCCCTGTGGGTGAACTGTTTGATTGAAGTGTATCAAAATTAGTCTGTGGTTGAAATCTTTCCAAGATATGGAATTCCCAATCCACCTTTTCCCTCCTTGGCTAAATCAAACGAATGGATAGAGCAGTGATACTGAATTAGGAACTGTCAATTTTATATAAACAGCGGACAGCTTTCCATTAAGGTCCTTGCCTTCAGAAGAACAGCTGCTATCTACACAAGTCTACATGAAGGGGGGGAAAAATCTGTATTTTTTTTCTTTTTTAGAGATGGGCGAACTCCCTCCAACTCGTATCAATCTGGCCGAGAAATAAACCAATCTGTTTTCCTGCAAAAAATCAAGGAATAGTTTTGGTCTTCTGAGACAACCCGAATTAACCTCCCAACCACCGTGAAAAATTAGAACTCATTCTTTCTCCCATATATCATCTAAAACTCACCTACCTCAAAACTTTCTATATTTTTTGCTTTAGATTTCACTTACCTGGCTTGTTCTGTTATGGGGAAGAGAAAGGAGGAGGTACAGATGTATGTCTCATCGTTAGAAGAAAGTCTATCTTCACGTTCTACCTTGACAGAAGACATTCTTGTATGCACTCTATATAAACAATATCCTTCTCACTCCTAGGAATGGTTTATGGTTTCCCAAGTTTTCCTTCTACTAGTATAAAGGGTCTTCAAATTTGGCAAGTTTAAGACTTGTGGACTTCAACCCCCAGAATTCCTGAACTAACATGACTGGAGGAGGAATTCTGAGAGTTGAAGTCCACAAGTCTTAAAGCTGTCAAGTTTGAAGACCCCTGTACTAATATCTCAGTTGTTCCTAGCACTACACCCTTCTGGACAGAGAACCATGATGTCATTCCTGGGATCTGTTGGACCCCTTCTACCAGTTTAGGAATCACAGCCCCCAAGTGCTCCTACCACCCTTGAGACTACTTTGGCCTAGACTTCCACATCCTCTCTAATTGCTCCCTCAGTCCCTGGTCCTTCTCCAGTTTCTCCTAATTCTTCTTTCTGATGTTGCTGTCACTTGGCATGGCTACATCCAACTCTGTTGTTCTGTTCTGTTCTGTTCTGTTCTGTTCTGATTGGCTAGTACCTGCCTGTCTGCCTGGATGGGGAACTTAGCCCTCTGGTGGGATCTCCCATCGGATTTGAGAGAGTCTAGCACATATACTGTGCAGATGTTCCTGTACACAAAGGTAGCTATTTGGATGTGCAATCTGCATCTTACAACTATGGTTGAAGTGTCTCTGGGGCCTCTCTGCATAGACTGCACTATATCTACTCATCCATCCATCTGACTAAATCTATTATCTCTCTCTGTCTCTCTCCCCTCTCTTTCTCATCTCTCTCTCACCTATCTATCTATCTATCTATCTATCTATCTATCTATCTATCTATCTATCATCTACCTATCATCTATCTATCTATCTATCTATCTATCTATCTATCTATCTATCTATCTATCTATCTATCTATCATCTACCTATCATCTATCTATCTATCTATCTATCTATCTATCTATCTATCTATCTATCCATCTATCCATCTATCTATCTATCATCTACCTATCATCTATCTATCTATCTATCTATCTATCTATCTATCTATCTATCTATCTATCTATCTATCTATCTATCTATCTTTCTATCATATCTTTATACCTATCTATCATTTATTCTTCTATAGTATATATCTATATATCTATCTATCTATCATCTATCTATCTATCTATCTATCTATCTATCTATCTATCTATCTATCTATCTATATCTATCTATCATCTATCATCTCTGTCTCTCTGTGTCTTTCTCTCTATATCCATCCATCTATGTCTGTTTATCTCAGTCTATCTCTCTCTGTCTCCCTCTGTCTATCTATCTATCTATCTATCTATCTATCTATCTATCTATCTATCTATCTATCTATCTATCATCTATCTATCATCTATCATCAATCTACCTACATCATCATCACCATCATCATCATGATGTCACAAAGAAGCTATTCTCCAAAGCACCTGAGGATAGAACAAGAAGCAATGGGTGGAAACTAATCAAGGAAAGAAGCAACCTTAGAACTAAGGAGAGATTTCCTGACAGTGAGAACAATTAATCAGTGGAACAACTTGCCTCCAGAAGTTGTGAATGCTCCAACACTGGAAGTTTTTAAGAAGAGATTGCCCGAAATGGTATAGGGTTTCCTGCCTAAGCAGGGGGTTGGACTAGAAGTCCTCCAAGATTCTTTTCAACTACTGTTATTCTTTATTTATTTTTTTGTTTGTCGAGCATGTATTAGGCAACAAATATAAGTATAAACATGGTTATTAATACATGAAATGGATACGAATAAAAGGTATTCATATCTATGTTTATGACATTATGTATCGTGTCCATTTTGCAGATATAATGATAGATAGAATATCCTATTCTTTCTATCTATCTATCTATCTATCTATCTATCTATCTATCTATCTATCTAAATATCTATCTATCTAAATATCTATCTCTGTCTATCTATCATGTTCAGTATCTATCTATCTATCTATCTATCTATCTATCTATCTATCTATCTATCTATATCTATCTAAATATCTATCTCTGTCTATCTATCATGTTCAGTATCTATCTATCTATCTATCTATCTATCTATCTATCTATCTATCTATCTATCTATATCTATCTAAATATCTATCTCTGTCTATCTATCATGTTCAGTATCTATCATCTATGTATCTATCTATCTATCTATCTATCTATCTATCTATCTATCTATCTAAATATCTATCTATCTAAATATCTATCTCTGTCTATCTATCATGTTCATCTATCTATCTATCTATCTATCTATCATCTAACTATATCTATCTATCTCTCTATCTATCCATCCATCCGTCTATCTGCCTATCTATCTATCTATCTATCTATCTATCTATCTATCTATCTATCTATCTCTATCTAAATATCTATCTCTGTCTATCTATCATGTTCAGTATCTATCTATCTATCTATCTATCTATCATATCTATCTATCTATCTATCTATCTATCTATCTATCTATCTATCTATCTCTATCTAAATATCTATCTCTGTCTATCTATCATGTTCAGTATCTATCTATCTATCTATCTATCTATCTATCTATCTATCTATCTATCTATCTATCTATCTATCTAAATATCTATCTCTGTCTATCTATCATGTTCAGTATCTATCTATCTATCTATCTATCTATCTATCTATCTATCTATCTAAATATCTATCTCTGTCTATCTATCATCTATCTATCTATCTATCTATCTATCTATCTATCTATCTATCTATCTATCTATCTATCTATCTATCTATCTATCTTTCATCTATCTAAATATCTATCTATCTATCTATCTATCTATCTATCTATCTATCTATCTATCTATCTATCTATCTATTCTATCTACATGCGCGCACGCGCGCACGTCACACACACACACACACACACACACACACACACACACACACACACACAATCTAATAGACTTGCTATCACTTGGCCTAGCTCCATCTATTACCACCACTGCCTTACTGGTCCTTGTCAATCAACACCATGGCTCAGTGGAGATATCTATTTGTCTGGATAGGTGCATTCTACATCCCTTTATGACATTGATTAAAAGCTCGATGAACTGAATGTCTTTTCTCCCAATCTCTGGCTGAGAACACACAGCCTCAAGGAAAAAAAACAAAAACCAAACACCAATGTATACTCTTGAGTCTAGAGTCTAGAGTCTTTGTTTAGAAGGGAGCACCATCGCAGAGCAGCAAAAGGCCAAAACTGCAGAGCTTTTCCAGATGTCCGGTAGAGTCTGGAAACAGAACTATTTTTAGGCATCATGTTTCAAGCAGTTATCAACAAGGCGTATCTGATCCGTGTGGGTCATGAGGATGCTACTGGCCAACGTGAACTATCCTTAGCGGCTGCAGCTGTCACTCTCTGGAATTTGGTACATGCGTGCACCCACTGGAAAAGCTGGGTGGTACAAAAAACATCAGGCCTTTGTTAAGAAACGATTGCCAGCATTGGAACTGACTGCAAGTATGTCTGGCGTGGGGACTGGTTTTGTGGGTGGCGATTCTTCTGCTGAGACTCTGGTGGAGAAAGTTGGAAGATGTCTTGTTTTTAAAATAAGACATTTGGGGGAGTGGGTTGTTGATTTTGGTTTGCTTTGTTGATTTTGGGTCAGAGAGGCTCAGAAACTGCAAAACGTGGGGTTGGAGGGCTACAGTCAATCAGAATAGAGCTGGAAGGGACCTTGGAGGTCTTCTAGTCCAACCCCTTGCTCAAGCAGGAGACCCTAGACCAGTGGTGGTATGCTACCGGTTTGGCCCGGTTTTGCCAAGCGGGTAGCGGCGATGAGCCCACCCACCTGCCTGGGCTCCCCTACTCACCTTTGTCTTCTGCTTTTGAAGCATAGCTGCTTTGCGCGGCACAGCAAAGTGCCACATGGCAGCTGCTGAAGCGACCGGGAGTGTGTAGGTTTGCAGGAAGTGAGTTGGAACGCCTCTGTGCCTGCACAAAATGCATGCTTGGTGTGCACATGCATGCAAAGTGTGTGCACACATGCAAAGCGCGCCCACCAAGCCACGCCCACCAAACCGGGGGTAAAAGTTTTTGAATCCATCCCTGCCCTAGACCATTGGAGACAAGTGGTGGTCCTGTCTCTTCTTACAAACCTCCAGCATTGGAGATCCCACAACTCCTGCAGGAAAGCCATTCCATTGGATAACTGTCCTCACTGTTCGGAAGTTTCTCCTTAATTCCAGGTTGGTTCCAGAGGTGGAATTCAATTTTTTTTACTACCGGTTCTGTGGCTTGGTGGGTGTGGCTTGGTGGTTGCGGCAGGGGAAGGATACTGTAAAATCCACATTCCCTCCCTGTTATATTCTGGGCATGGGTGCAAGTAATTGAGGCGAGTCAGTGACTTAGTGAACTTCAACTCTTTATTAAAGATGAGAAAAAAACCCTTGGGCAGCAGTAGCCCTTTTATAGAGCTAGCTACTGACCTGTTAACCAATGACCTGTGTCCAAATGCTTAACTTTTGCCCAATGAGAGATGTTAAACTAATAGCCAATCAGGTTGCTCCGTGAGGACCAATCCCAGTTCGCTATCCAAGGGCCAATCCAAAGTGCAGGATTTCAAGCCTGCTTAACATAATGTTAATAAGTTTTATTAAATGGTTTTAATAAAACTGCTTTCCAGCTCCGTTCTCCTGTGCAGGGCAACCAAAGGAGACCCAGCCGATCAGCTGGGACTCGATGGAAGGAAGAGAATAGATGGGGTTGGCGGGGCCAGTCAGAGATGGGATTTGCTAATTCTCCAAATTAACCAAAATTTCTGCTACCAGTTCTCCAGAACCAGTCAGAACCTGCTGAATAAAACCTCTGGTTGGTTCTCTCCTTGTTTAGTTTCCATCCATTGCTTCTTGTCTTTCCTTCCGGTGCTTTGGGAAATAGGTTGACCCCTTCTTCTTTTTGGCAGCCCCTCAAATGCTAGGACCCTGCAAAGTAGACTAGCATGAGAAATTGCCTTAAACTGAAGGAGGGAGAAATAACAGAGTTGGAAGGAGATCTTGGAAGTTTTCTAGTCTAACCTCCTGCAGGAGGAGGAGGAGGAGGAGGAAGAGGAGGAGGAGAAGGAGGAGGAAGGGGGCAATCAACCAATGGAACAGAAGTTGCCTTCAGAAGTTGTGGGAGCTTCATTACTGGAAGCTGTCAGGGAGAGACTGGACTGCCATCTGTCAGAAATGGTGTAGGGTGCTTGGGCAGGGGGTTGGACTAGATGACCTACAAGGTACCTTCCAACTCTGTTAATCTTTTAGAAGAGGAGGAGGAGGAGGAAGTAGAATTGGAAGAGGAAGAGAAGGAGGAGGCAGAAGAGAAGGGAGAAGAAAGAAAGAAGAAAAAAGAAAAGGAAGAAATAAATAAAGAGAAGAAGAAAAAAGAAGAAAAGGGGAGGAAAGAAGGAAGGGAGGAAGGGAGGAAAGAAGGAAGGAAGGAAGGAAGGAAGGAAGGAAGGAAGGAAGGAAGGAAGGAAGGAAGGAAGGAAGGAAGGAAGAAAGAAAGAAAGAAAGAAAGAAAGAAAGAAAGAAAGAAAGAAAGAAAGAAAGAAAGAAAGAAAGAAAGAAAGAAAGAAAGAAAGAAAGAAAAGCCACAATGAAATGTTTGGGGTTGTTTTTCTTAGTAATTTCTGCCCAGCTCATCTGGCATTAGCTCACTTAAAAGTCAACTCAGCTGACAAGTTGCAAAGTTATAAAGGGATCTGGAGGAAGAGTCATTTGAACCCAAAGACAATATTTTCTCATGATACTGAGTTGAGATGGGTTTTATTATATAAAATCACACGGCTGTAACATTTGGACGCACATTCTAGAAGAAAAGAGTGGCAGTTTGATACAAGTCAGGACTGAAATGCTTCAGGAATTCAATTCTCCGTGAATCCCTATGGGAAATGCTTTGATATGAAATTGAAATGCGTGGAGCACAACTGGATGAAATAAATCTGCATTTACAAATATGTGTTGTTGTTTTTTTAAAAGAAGACATTTACAAGTACTCATTTAAATGAAAAAAAATCCACATTTTTAAAAGAAAAATTAATACTATAAGGGAAGGAATTCATTTCTTACTTTTTCTGACTTTCTGGTGTTCTGGCAAATTCAAAAATGGTGCATTACATGGATAAATGGGAAGCAATTTGCAGCCATAATTTTATAGCCTAACCACACAAAGTTCCTTCTGAATAGAACAGAACAGAATATACAAAATACAAAATAACAGAAAATGGAAAACCAAGAATAGAAAGAATGGAGTTGAGTGGAGTGGTAGAGTGGAGTGGAGTAGAGTAGAGTAGAACAGAACGACGAACAACAACGAACGAACAACAGAACAGAACAGAACAGAACAGAACAGAATAACAGAGTTGGAAGGGACCTTAAAAACCTCCAGTGATGGATCACCTACAACTTCTGAAGGCACTGATTAATTGTTCTAAATGTCAGGAAATTTTTCCTGAGTTCCAGGTTGCTTCTCTTTCTTCAGTTTTCCTCCATCGCTTCTTGTCCTGCCTTCAGATGCTTTGGGAAATAGGTTGATCTTCCTCTTCCTTTTGTGGCAGCCCCTCATATGTTGGACTACTGCTATCATGTCACCCCTGGTCTTTCTTTTCATTAGATTAGAAAAACCCAATTCCTGCAACTGTACCTGGCTTTATCCATTCACCTGGATAATAAGGTAAGTAAGATAGACGAGCTTTCACTCCTATTTTCTGAATGTGGCTCCTGAATCCTGAAAGCTTATGAGATCATGGTTCTAAGGTCTAGAGAAGTTTCCACTCAAATGCTTTTCAGTCAGTGGTGGGTTCACATTTTTTTTACTACCGGTTCTGTGGGAGTGGCTTGGTGGGCGTGGTAGGGGAAGGATACTGCAAAATCCCCATTCCCTCCCAACACCTGGGGGAAGGTTACTGCAAAATCCCCATTCCCTCCCTACCCCACTTTCCAGCTCCGTTCTCCTGTGCTGGGCAACCAAAGGAGACCCAGCCGATCAGCTGGGACTCAATGGGAGGCAGAGAAGAGATGGGGGTGAGGCCAGTCAGAGGTGGGATTTGCTGGTTCTCTGAACTACTCAAAATTTCCACTACCGGTTCTCCTGAACTGCTCAGAACCTGCTGGATACCACCTCTGTTTTCGGTCTGGAGATTGGAAGCTTCTGGGAACATGATCTTGTGAGACTTCAGTCACTATCCGATTTTGCAGAGAATGGGTGCCTGAAGTCCTGTTGCAAATCATCACAGCAACGAGAGAGAGAGAAAGAAAAGAAGTACATTTGAGAAGTGCATTTCTTTTTAGACCTCACAATGATCTGAGCAGTGCTTAAAATGTTGAATGCTGGCCTCTTCATTGTTTAGAACAGCCAATGTCCACTAACGGATGCGAGTTAATCCAGGAACTTCTTTCTGTCAAATTTAAAATGTAAGCAAAAACAAACAAGCAAATGAAAAGATTAAATGGAAAATAAAACCACATCTTGTGACTAAGGGAAACATGACCAGCAGGTTCTGACCAGTTTTGGAGAACCGGTAGCAGAAATTTTGAGTAGTTTGGAGAACTGGCAAATCCCACCTCTGACTGGCCCCACCCCCATCTCTTCTCTGCCTCCCATTGAGTCTCAGCTGATTGGCTGGGTCTCCTTTGGTTGCCCTGCACAGGAGAACGGAGCTGGAAAGCAGGTTAGTGGGGTGGGGAGGGAATGGGGATTTTGCAATAACCTTCCCTCTGGAGTGGGATGGGAATGGAGATTTTCCCCTGCCATGCCCACCAAGCCACGGCCATAGAACTGGTATTAAAAAAATGGAATCCCACCACTGGATATGATAGCAATGTTCCAATATTTGAGGGGCTGTCACAAAGAAAAGGGGATCCACTTATTTTCCAAAGCCCCTGAGGGCAGGAGAAGAAGCCATGGATGGAAACTAATCAAGGAGAGAAGCAACCTGGAGTTAAGGAGAAATTTCCTGACAGTGAGAACAATTAATCAGTGGAACTTAAATCTAGAATAGCAATGCTCCACAGTGTGCATGATAAATCAACAACATCATTCATTGTCTGTTGTAAGCTTATTCCAAATTTGTCTAGCCTTCCTTAGATCTTTTTTCAACCCGAAAACAAAATTGAATTTCATTTTTTCCCCCCAACCACTTAGTTGCTGGCTAATCTCTGCGAATATCTTCCTCCAAGTGACCTATCAGAATCCATACATCTGGAGTTGATTAGCATCGGTTGTGATTTACACATCCAGGCTCCTAATCTCAGTCACAGGCAGTGGACCATGTTGTGGTCACCAGACCTTTGGCTGTCTGAATGATTTCTCATTTGATTATCCCGCATTAATCACCAGCCACCAGATGCAAAAGAAGGGAGAGAGGGGAGGGGCAGGGCCTTGAGAGGTTCATAAAGTTATTTAGAACAGGAAGCTGTCTGTCGGTGCATTCATCATTCTTCTCCTCATTACACCATACGGCTCTGCTAAAAATTAGCACATAGGAAAGGCAAGTCATGCGTGGTGGTGGCTTCGAGGACCTGATTAAATTCAACACTGGTGTTGTAGCATGTTGGCTGCTGGCCGCTCCAGCTGATTCAGAGGAGGAGGAGGAGGAGGCAACGTGGGAGTCATGGCCAGCATCAAGACAACCTGAGAGCTCCAAGGGGGAAGAGGGAATGGAGCTGTCAAAAAGAGAGGGGGGGAGGGAGGGAGGAGGGAGGCAGGCAGAGCCTGGGCTGTCCATCAGCCCTCAGAGGGAAAGTAAACAGCCCCCAGGTCTGGAGGTGGCTGATGAGGAAGAGGAGGAACAGCTGGATCCAGTGCCTGACATGTCGATGTCTAGAAGGCAGAGGAGAGGAGAGCAGTGGAAATCTATGGGCCAGTCCTTGGGATGGAAGAGCCACCACTGCTAGCAAAGCCCCACTCTAGCTCTGGGAAATAAAAGTCAATGGATGGAGATGAATAGATATGGCAGACAATTATTCATCTTCTGGCCGGACAGACATGTTAGCCTGTGGTGAGGGGGGGGTTATATGGTCTTCTCCTTGAGGAGGAGTTGGACTAGAAGACCTCCAAGGTCCCTTCCAACTCTATTATTCTTTATTCTGTAAAGTTTACTATTTCCCCATTATTTTCTGAGTGACTAATAAAACCTTCAATTGATAGTAGAAGAATAGAATAGAATAGAATAGAATAGAATAGAATAGAATAGAATAGAATAGAATAGAATAGAATAGAATAGAATAGAATAGAATTATCTGGGAAATGGAAAACTCTTTCTTTCTGGAAGCCAATGAACTAAATACTGTGATGTGTAACAGCTCAAATTATGTACAATTGGACTTCCCAAACAGGTATTTTTTTCCATATGATGACCCCAGTTTATACAATGGATTATTCACAGCTTCGGTGATTCATGCATCTTTGAAGCCAACCTAATAAACTCCATGATAGAAGCTTTCTTGTTTGTATACAAGTCTATCTACAAAGTAAATATTTAGAAAGAGCCAATCTGGAGGCAGGGGAAAAATATGAATAATTAAGCCCTCAACGTAGGAGAAGGAGAAGTAAGTTGTTGGAAAGGCCCAACCCAAAGACCCATAGGAAGTCACCAATTCTAAGAACTCATTTAGTACGTAAGTGTATTGTTAAATCATCTACATTCCTGGAAAGCTCATCGCGTAATCTGGATTGAAGAATCAAGGGAGGATTGGTTGATTTAAAAAAAGAAAGAAAATGAAATCATGTAAAGAAAACTAAGCTGGACCAACGTGAACCTTTATCACATCTACAATTACAAACCCACAATTTTCCTTCTCTTTTAAGGCATTAGCCAGGGAGTGCTTGGCATATTTATTGCTTTAGGAAAGATAAAGGTTAGGGTTCCAAACCATTGAAATACTGCTTTCTTTCACCCCAACATATTTATTGACTGGAGTCAGAAAAGTGTCAAAAAATGGTTTTCTTCCATCATTATGTCTCTTCCCATTCAGATGGGGATTCAAAGGGGTTGGATTCAAAAATCCCAGCAACTGGCTCACTGCCTGATTGCTGGGTGGGTGTGGCCATGGTGGGCGTGGCTTAGTGGAACTTCCAGGAGGGCCGTTTTTGCCTTCCCCAGAGTCTGGAGGCTTCCCTTGGGCCTCTGGGAGGGGGAAAATGGCCTCCCCCGGGGTCTGGAGGCCCTCCGGAAGCCAGAAATAGGCCCATTTCTGGACTACTGGGAAGGACATTTTTTGCCCTCCCAGACCCTCCATGCACTTACCTGTATCTTAAATGGGCCATGTATAGACTCCTGGGAGGGGCAGGGCAGGATGGGAAAGGCCAGCCGGTTGGCTCAACTACCGCTTCAGTGAACCAGATATAAATTTAACATCCAGTTCACTCAAACCGCTCCGAACTGACTGAATCCCATCCCTGGTGATGGTTGATTTAGTTCCCATATTTGCTGGTGAAGAATTGTTCCTAGTTTTCACAGCAAGCATGGTCTCCCATCAGCAAGAGGAAAAGAAACAAGGAAAATAGCAGTAGCACATAGACTTATATACTGCCCCATAGAGCTTTACAGCCCTCTCTAAGCAGTTTAGAGTCTCAGCCTATTGCCCCCAACAATCCGGGACTTCATTTTACTGACCTAGAAAAGATGGAAGGCTAAATCAACCTCGGGCTGGTCAGAATCGAACTCCTGGCAGTGGAATGCAGAGTTAGCATCCAATACTACACTCTAACCACTGTGCCATCAGGAAGGAGAATGAGAAAGGGAATAAGAAAGGAAGGAAGGAAGGACGAAGGAAGGATGGAAGGACAGAAGGATGGAAGAAAGGAATAACACTTATATACCGCTTCATAGTGCTTCACAACCTTCTCTAAGCAGTTTACAGAATCAGCCTATTGCCTCCAACAATCTGGGTCCTCATTTTACCAACCTCGGAAAGATTGAAGGCTGAGTCAACCTTGAGCTGGTCAGGATTGAACTCCTGGCAGGGAGCAGAATTAGCCTGCAATATTGCATTCTAACCAATGTGCCACAAGGAAGGAGAATGAGAAAGGGAATAAGAGGGAAAGGAAGGAAGGAAGGAAGGGAGGGAGGGAGGGAGGGAGGGAGGGAGGGAGGGAGGAAGGAAGGAAGGAAGGAAGGAAGGAAGGAAGAAAGAAAGAAAGAAAGAAAGAAAGAAAGAAAGAAAGAAAGAAAGAAAGAAAGAAAGAAAGAAAGAAAGAAAGAAAGAAAGAAAGAAAGAAAGAAAGAAAGAAAAAGAAAGAAAGAAAGAAAGAAAGGGGTTCTGATTTTGATTTCTTTTCACCACTCAAGACAATCTTCAGGTAAGAGAGGCAGCATTTTTAGGCATTTTACCTGTTCTGTTTGGAGTCTGTACCCTGAATTCAAGATGATTAGGAGACTGGAGGTTAAAAGTATAAGATGAATGGTTGTGGAAACTAGTTATGTCTAATGAAGAGAAGGACCAGGGGTGACATGATAGCAGCCTTCCAATATCTCAGGGGCTGCCACAGAAAAGAGCGGGTCAACTTATTCTCCAAAGCACCTGAAGGCAGGACAAGAAGCGATGGGTGAAAACTCATCAAGGAGGCAAGCAACCTAGAACTAAGGAGGAATTTTATGGTGGTGAGAAGCATTAATCGACTTGCCTTCAGAAGGTGTGGATGCTCCATCACTGGAGGTTTTTAAGAAGAGCTTGGATAGTCTTTTGTCTGAAGCAGTATAAGGGTCTCTTGCTTGAGCAGGGGGTTGGACTAGAAGACCTCCAAAATCCCTTCCAACTCTGCTGTTCTGAACTCTGTTCTCAGGCTAAACCGGTTTAGCTCTTCCCGTCAACCAAAAATGCAGAATCAACCAGAGTTCCTAGAACTTCCTTGCTGCCATCTGTTGGCTTGTGGTCTCTATTGCAAAGGGTTCACCTTGCAGCTGGAACCGTTTACACTGTAGTAGTGGAAGGAAAGCTTCCCTTGAGTGACTGTGGACGCAGCCACGTTCCTTGCTTTGCAACATTGCACAGGGTTTCCTCGTTCTCCCCATCCGAGGAGTAGCCAGATGTGGCCTGTTGTTTTTTCACATTCAGCCAAATCTGTTAGAAGTTGTCATTGCTCTAATACATGGCAGTAGTAGGAATATGCAAAACATTTGCAGCTCCAACCCCAACCCCGAACCCATAAATCATGTCCTGTGAGACTGTTTGCTTCCAGCTTACAAACAGATTCCTGAGCCGTTTTTGTTCTCATGAAACACAATCGACTTAATCATTTTGTTGGCATGAAGTAAGGTTGTGTTGTCCCAAGCTCAGAGATGAAGCAATAACAGAACACATTTCTTATTTTGCACGCAGTCCTACCATTAATTGTCCATTCATTACCTCTATTGCAATTGACGTGACACATTTCCTTTTTACAACTCTGTGGATCCATTCACATTAACACAGGGTCCTATGCCTGGGAAGAAACCTTGGAGGTCATCTAGTCCAGGGGTCGCCAACCTTTTGGACCCCAGGGACCACCAAACTCATAACTGTAAATCCCGTGGACCGCTAATATAAATTTTGACTGACGGTGGCTTGCTGATGTTGGTGGGGGAGACAGAGAGAGAGAGAGGGAGGGAGAGGGAGAGATATATCAATCTGATCTAACATCAGAGGGCTGATGATGTTCTGTCTCTGTCTCTGTCTCTGTCTCTGTCTCTCTCTCTCTCTCTCTCACACACACACACACAAAAAGAGGTCCCTCACACACACAAGCCTCCTCCAAGGCAGCCACATTCCTAGCCTGCTTTTCAGCACCCTTCTCAGGGGGAGAGATAGATAGATTACACACACACACACACACCTCTCTCTCTCTCTCGAGAGAGAGAGAGAGAGAGAGAGACAAACAGACAGACAGAGAGAGAGACAGAGAGAGAGACTTTTGGCTTCATGCAAGGAAAGCAGCAGAAGCAGCAGAAGTCTTTCTTTCTCTCCCCCAAACTCTGCTGGCGCACCCTCTTGGAGCAGGAGGCCTTGCAGGGCCCCAAAGATTCATTTCTGGTGGAGTTTGGGGGAGAGAAAGAAAGGCTTTTGCTGCTTTCCTTGCATGCAGCCAAAAGCAGAAGAAGAAAGAAGTGGAAAGAAGAAGCCCAGGTGTGTGGGGTGAGTGGGGCAAGTTCCCCCCTCCACCCTTTCCCCCCTCCCCTCACTACTTGTGTTGTGCGCAATGCAAGTGACACAAGCCAAATTTAAGAGCTTTGAAATTGGTAAAACAGAATTATTTCTAAAGTGCAAACAAGCCGGGAAGGTGGCTTGCCTATAGATTAAGGAAGGAAAAAGAAAAAAGATGGATTCAGTAGCTACAAGACAAGGAGGGAAAGGTATAAAATAATATGGAAAAGAAAAAAGAAATAGTATTGGAATTTTTAGGGAACTTTACAAGCAAGAGGAAATTGGGGAGGAGAAAATAAAACATTACTTAGAGGAAGAAAATATTCCAGTTCTAACAGAAGAAGAAAGGGAAAGATTAAATGAAGAGATCACTAGGGAGGAATTAAAAGAGGCTATACGAAAGCAAAAAAATAACAAAACCGCCGGAACAGATGGTTTACCAGGAGAAGTTTATAAAACTCTAGGATAAATATTTGACCCAATACTTTTAGAAATTTATAATGAAGTATTAGCAGGGGCAAGGCTACCGATATCAAGAAGAGAAGTGTATATTGCACTAATACCAAAGGAGGGTACAGATAGCACACAGATAAAAAAAATTATTGACCAATCTCTTTATTGAATGCTGATTATAAAATATTTATGAATATAATGGCTGAAAGAATGAAAAAAATAATGAGCAACAATATACATCCAGACCAAAATGGTTTCCTACCAACAAGACAAATAAAAAATAATACAAGGGCAGTAATAGATTTTTTGGAATATTACGGGAGCATTAAGTGTAGGAATCTGGCTAAGAGCAAGATGCTCAATAATAAAAGAGAACAATTATTTAAAGTTAGTACAAGAAATAAAGAAAGATTTAGAAAAACAGGGGAAGAGACAGTTATCAATGTTAGGGAAAATTGCGACCATTAAAATGAACATTCTACTAAGATCATTATTTCTCTTTCAAACGATTCCTGTAAAATTGGATAATTTTTTTTAGTGAATTAAATAAAATGACTACCAAATTTGTGTGGGCAGGAAAAAGAGTGAGGATAAAATTGAGTACACTACAAGATAATAGATGCAGACGTGGATTTGAACTCCCTGCTTGGGAAATATACCATAAAACAGCAGCCTTAATGTGCATTAAAGATTGGGTCAACTTGAGGAACAAAAGAATACTAACCTTAGAAGGGCATGATATGCTGGTGGGGTGGCATGCCTTCAGGTGGAACCCAGGAAACAAGACCTGTACCTACTTTAATAGACATGCGATTAAAAACTCACTAATGAGAATCTGGTGAGAAATTAAACATAGACATTATATGACAATTCCAGGGTGGGTATCCGTCATGGAGGCATTGATACACCCCCATGCATTAGAAATTGGAAGAAGGATAAGATACTATGATGTCTTAGATTCCCAAGGAATACTAAAAACAAACCCAGAACTCAGGGACCAAGGGGTGAAGGTAGATTGATGGCCATATTTACAGCTTAAAACAAGGTATAAAAAAGATGTAGAAGAACATGGAATCGATGTAAAGCCAAACCAGTTAGATAAACTTTTAGAGGGAACAGACGAAAAAGCAATTTCAAAAATGTATAACTATTTATTAGAATATGAATTGGCAGAGGAAATAGTTAAGGGTCCAATGATAGCCTGGGCAAGAAATGTAGGACGCAATATCAATCTGGAAGACTGGGAAAGAATTTTGAACCAAAATGATAAATTAATGAAATCGGCAGTCTAAAAAGAGAATCAATATAAAATGTGCTATCGGTGGTATCTGGCACCTTCGAGATTGGCCAATATGTATCCAAATTTAAGTCTACTCTGTTGGAAATGTAAACAAACAAGGGGTACCTTCTTCCATGCTTGGTGGCTTTGTCCAAAGAGTAAAAAATATTGGGAAAAAAATATGAATATGGATAAGAGAAATCACAAACATTCAATTAGAACTCAAGGCTGAAATTTATTGGGAATAATAAAAGGTGAACACGCAAAAGAAATGAAATATTTAATTTTACATATAATTACTGCAGCAAGAATAGCACTAGCACAATGTTGGAAGGGTGATCAGATGCCAATGGATAACTTGATAATCCAGAAAGTCTATGACTGCGCTGAAATGGATAAACTCACCCAAAAGTTAAAAGATAAGGAAGACTCAAAATATTATACAGTTTGGGAAAACTGGTATAATTGGATAAAGGATAGAAACCAGCGAGTAAGTAGATAGGGAAGGGAAAATATAAAGAGGTTATAATAGGAGTATAATACCAGATACAAGAAATAAGTATTAGAAAATTGTTTGATAAGAACACACCATCTAAGCAATTAGAAATGTATATGTTTTACGTTTACTGGTTATGTTTTTCTTTTTGGTTTCATTTTTAACGAAATGTTTTGTACTATGTATATATCTTTTAAGTTTAATAAAATTTATTTTTAATTTTTTTAAAAAAAGTATTGCCTAGGGCACCCAGACATACTAAAGTTTTTTATTAATATTATTTTGGAAGGTAGGCTGAAAAGAGACACGTGGTGGCCTGGTCTTGGCACTGTTTTCTGTTTATTCTTTTACTCTGCTTTAGGTCTTCTTTCTGTTTGTTTCTCTACCAGGAAAGTAGTCCTGTGTTTACTCCGTGATCTATAACTGAGCATGCTTTTTTTTGCAGGGGTAGGGTCTGAATCCAAGAGGCAGCTTGACATGCTGTTTATTTTTCTTGCAGCACCCTCCTGTTCCATCAATTCGATTTGTCATCTGAAAACTACAGCCATCTCTTTGGTCTAGAGGTTGTTTTTTTCCTGCGATAAGGGGAGGAAGGGAAGAGCTGGGAGAAATATAAAGAAACCATTACTTTTCTCTGTCTTGCTATTTGGATTTATCCCCCTGTGTGCCACCACTAAAGAGATTCAGCTGCGTAAAGAGGGTGGGGGGGAAAGTCCCCGGGTGACTAAATGAAGTCACTCCTCACACAAAAAGGACAATCCTAACCATGTCCAGAAATAGAGAGAGCATTTTATCCATGGTCTTCCCTTTGAAGATAGATGGGATAACCCAGCAAAGAAGACCTGAATGGAACAACCTTCTCTTGGACAGTGCTAACTCTTCTCCTTCTCCTGTCTATATTCTCTTTCTCCTTCACCTTCTCCTCTTCTCCTTCTGACTGTCTCCTCCTCCTCTCTTGAAACCTCTTCTCCTTCTCTTGTCTATATTCCCCTTCTCCTTCTCTCCTCCTCCTCTCTGCAAACCACCACCTCCTCCTCCTCTTCCTCCTGTATATATTCCACTTCTCCTTCTGTCTATCTCCTCCTCCTCTTCTTCTTCTTTCTCCTCCTCCTCTCTGCAAACCTCCCTCCCTTGTTGTAGCACTGGTGATATTGTCTAGTTGGGTCATGAAACATCTGCAAGAACACCACCAAGCTCAGAAAGCACCAAGGACCCCACAGTTCCTCCTCCTCCTTTCATGACCATACATGAATACTGGCATCATTTTCCAATTGATGTTGTCTTTCACAAATGACCCATATTAGCATGACAGTGATGTGGAGTCTTTCACAATTTATACCCATTTAGGTGTGTTGTGAGAACATGATCTTCCCGCTTAAAGAAGTAAAAATCCACTTTGGTTGCGGTTTCCAATATAACCATGAAAGAGAGAAATGAGAGGTGCTATCATGCCATAAATCCCTGTCACCCAGAATGGGAAGATAAACCCTGTGGTGCAGGCAGAAAAAATTGAAGCAAGGATACAACTGGCAATTGCATTGCTCCTCCCTGGAAACAATAAACAAATATTGTGTTGGGCAGAAGGTTTTGCTAAAAAACATAACCCCCGGTATGTTAATTTTAAGAACAGAAGAAACTTCTCATCATATTGGACCATATTGTCCAATTTGTCTCAGATACATTAGTTAGTTAGGCAGTGCAACTTTTTCATTTGTCAGAAGGGAATCTCCAAGCTTTATTTTGTTTTGGAAGATATTCTGTTCTAAGCCTCCCCAAAAAGTCAATTCTGAGTCCCAGCAAAACCTCTTTTATTACATTAATATGAATTTACAGCTTGGCAAATGGCTTGCCAAACAGTCTTGCAAAGGTATGCTAATTAGTTCAGATCTTATCAATCCTGGAATGCTGCCCGGTAAATAGTTCCACACTCAGTGCTAACAAGGAAGGGCTGAGTTATACAGACAAATCTGCACGAGGCTGGAATGAACAAACAAACGAATGAGCAAGTTGTTTCCTGCAAAAGCCCCCTCCCCTTTTGCTCCTCTTTTAATCCTGATGGGAGGGGCCATTCATCATCCACCTGTGGCCTTACTCCCATGTTGACCCTGAGTTCTTAACTGTGCCTTCCTTTTGGCAGCTCTGTGCATGCGCAGGGTGGGAACCGGTTCCAGAAGCTTCCCTGCCTCACTGCTATCCGAGCCCGAAGGCAGCTGAGGACTGCCAGCCTGCCCGGGCCCCATCTCTGCCTCTGACACAGAGCCTTCATCCGAGCCTTCCTCAGCCTCCAGAAATGGCTTGGATTCTTCTCAAACCTCCTCACTACTGTCCAAATCTGCTGCCGGCTCCACCAGCAGATAGGTTCCTGCTATTGACCAAACTTGGCTCAAACATCTACAAGATGAAATTAATACACTCACCTCTGGCTTCCCATGCACAGTCCTCTGGTCTTTTTGCGTGAATAAAGAACCTTCAAGTGAAAGGAAGAAAATCCACTGAACATCAGAAGTAAAATACGTTTCTGTCTCTTGTTTTTCTTGAAAAAGTGAATGGGGTCACCTCTTTACCAGCATAGACCAACATTCTAAATGGTTTCAGCTTCTCCTTTTTATACAATCCACTGTGTTTCGTTACAGAGTCTTTCAAAACCTAGTTAGGGGAGAGTTGGACATCTGTATGACCTTCTATTACCTTCATGGCAACTCTGGTGGCACCAAGGGGTAGGTGGCTATTTTGGCAATCTCTGCCAAACAATAAACCTGAGGTGTGATTCTGATTGTTACACATATTTTACTTCCTGGGGTTGATTCTAGGAGACCAATCTAGCTGCAATTCGATCAACCTTTGGGGGTAGCAGCATTCAAATTGAGCCAGAAGGTTTGAAGAAATTGTGAAATTTCATTGCACTAAGAGAGATTATTTGGATTATTTGAGAGGTTTTGCAGCATGTACAAAAATTACCTCCGCACCCCACCCCAATCTGTTTAGAAAACCTCAGTGACCCAATTTGACACTTTGTGCAATTTTAAGCAAGCACAAAGCTGAGCAGAAACTGGTCTTTGATCTGAACATCAAAATAATTCCAGAGTTACGGGAAAGTTTCTGCAAGAAGGCCAGTCTGCCTCAATGATTGCCAGCTGGATTTTATGCCTCGGGATCCCTCAGCTTCAGTCTGAAGATCCTTTGGCAGTCCCAAGGCATGGACGAACAACAGATTTTGGAAATCGGCTTTGTATGATGCTTCCAAACATCTCCAATCATTGAGAGGCAATGTAGGTTATAGCAGGATTGTGTGAGCTTACTCTCACCTTCATGGAGCTACCTGGGCCACGTTATCCTCAGAAAATCTTCAAAAGAGCACACAGTGAATACGGTCCATCTATCAACCCATGCAGCACTCTACATGTAAGCGAATGTCAAAAGTAAAACTATTCACATATTGCAATTAGGATTAGCAGCTGAGTCATGCCTTTAAACCTTAGAATCATAGGGATGGATGGGACCTTGGAGGTCTTCTAGTCTAATTCCCTGCCCAAGCCCTTATACCGTCCTGAGCAAATGGTTGTCCAATTTTTTCTTGAAAACCCATTTCTGAATTGTTCTGAGACTGTCAGGTACCATAATCAGGACCATACATTAAGTTCTAGTTAAGTTATAAACTAGACTAGAATAGAATAGAATAGAGTATAATAGAATAGAAAATAGAATAGAATAGAATAGAATAGAATAGAATAGAATAGAATAGAATAGAATAGAATAGAATAGAATAGAATAGAATAGAATAGAATAGAATAGAATACCAAAGTTGGAAGGAACCTTGGAAGTCGTCTAGTCCAGGTGTCTTCAAACTTGACAGCTTTAAAGACTTTTGGAATTCAACTCCCAGAAATCCTCCTCCAGTCATGTTGGCTCAAGAATTCTGGAAGTTGAAGTCTACAAGTCTTAAACTCACCAAGTTTGAAGACCCTCGTTCAAGTCCAACCCCCTGCTTAGGCAGGAAACCCTATACAATACCATTTCAGACAAATGGTTATCCAATCTCTTAAAAAGTTAATTTATTGCTCATGCCTATAAGCAAGAATCTTGTCAACTAAGGGTTGGCACTAAATTGGCAGTAGATAAGAGTTAACAGAATTCAAGAGGGGTTGGATGCAGACTGCTTGTGGGAATGTAATGATTCTAGGTTGATTCCTCTCTTGACTCCATCATCCCCAGGCTCTGCCTGTTCTCCTCTATAAAGACTGTTGAAAAAGACTTTTTTCAAGTCAAGAATGTGGCCTCTTGTGTGGCTGAAGTTGTGTAAGCATCATCTACCAAGGATCCATATTGTGGTTTAGTTTATGACATATATCTTCTGAGTTGAACAGTCATATTTCACTGCACCCAAAAGAGAAGTTCATGTATAAGTTCCTTTTATGTGAGATATAATTGTAGAAGAAATGGAACTTCTGCATTCGTAATCTTACTCTCATTTATTCCATCCTATCAATTTATAGTTGCTCCCACTGTTGCCTTTGTTTATTGTAATTCCTAGATTCATGCAATTTTCTTCATAATGTTTTCAGAAATGTTTGGCCCTTCTTCCTAGAGGCGAAAGAGAGTGATTAACCCTAAATCACCCCAGTTGGTTGAAGGGAAGACTAGAATGTGTGGTTTCCAGTTTCTAGTGTAGCATCTTTAACCAGTAGACTAAACTAGGTCTTTATATAGAAAAATGGTACATTTAAAATCCTATCCATTGTCGAATATTTGTCAGAGATCATTCTCTCCGGAAGACAAAGAACCACAGACTTTTTCAACATGCAAATTATTCTAAACTCAGAAAATTGAAAAATTATTTGATTCACCCCAATTCGTGTCCTTTTAGAAACACATGTATGCCATTTTGCTCTGGCAATGCTTTGGGCGAAAATTGTCCAAAATTTGCAAAGTAACCAGACAAATTGAGTATGTTGATTTGCAAAAGGATGGCAAATCAACTCCCTGTTGCACAGCAGAGATCTGGAAAGCAGAAGAAACACACACACACACATACACACACACACACACACACACGTCTGTTTCCAATAAAAGTTTGCTGCACTTACTAATGAAGAGAACATGAGCTACAATAGGTTCTTCAGCTTGCCAAAATTCTGTCTTTCATCAACACTGTACATACTGTCCTGAAGCTGAAGATTTAGGGGCCTAGTTTGAAACACCTAATTTCTATGATACTGGGATGAAAAGGATCGACAAAATGAGGACTAACCCACCATTCGAAGACAACTTATTCATACAATAGAGAAGAAAAGTTCTCGTTTCTACCGTGTTTCCCCAAAAATAAGACCAGGTCTTATATTGATCTTTGCTCCAAAAGATGCATTGGGGCTTATTTTCAGGATAGGGCTTATATTTCAGGATAGAGCATCATGAAAAAAGCATGCTAGGGCTTATTTTCCAGTTGGGTCTTATTTTCAGGGAAACAGGGTATTGTCTCTTGAAAGATGAAACCAGATGTGATCTTAAAAATCCTGAGTGAGTGCGAGCTTTATATTATTTACATTAATTGATAAATACGTCAGAGAGTGTAAGAAGACAATAATGGCATTGAAGAAAAGTTTGCGTGTGGCTCAGGGCTCATCTTAAAAGAATAGTATTTGGGAATGTGTGATAGTTTAATAAAAAACACAGTAACCCCTTCTGTGTCTCAAATAGCTGGCATCTGTCCCAAATATGAAATGACTGTTTTTTTTCATTGATTGGTTGGTTGAAAGGATACAATGTTGGGAGAACTTCATTCTGAATCCTGCAATCAGGTCCAATGTACCAATCAGAACAGATTGATAGAAGGAAAGAAGGAAGAAAGGAAGGAAGGAAGGAAGGAAGGAAGGAAGGAAGGAAGGAAGGAAGGAAGGAAGGAAGGAAGGAAGGAAGGAAGGAGAGAATGAGAGGAAGGAAGGGTTTAGCGTAAGATGCTTTTCTTTGTCCGCGGTGCCTCTCTTAAATTCTTGTATCTTTCCGAAGAGCCACTGTGCTTTTTACAAAAAAAATATATCCCAGTCTGACAAATTTCAATTCATCTTTCTTTTCTCCATCTTTTCCTTCTCGCACACAGACTTTTGGATTTGGGAAAGCACAGAAACCGTGTTTGCTTTTGCTCTTCGAAGAGTCACTGCTCACAGGAGTGTCTGCCGGCTTTATGAAAACAGACACCAAAGAAAACAAGGGCCCTGAGGAGGCTAATGAAGATGGACATAAAACAAATATCCTGCTGTTCTCCCCAGACAATATGGAAGCTCCTTCATGGACAGGGCCTGTAAGGAGTTCCCCAGACTGTGGTTCGCAATGTCTACGCATCCCACCACCAGCACATTAATCTAAGATCTGCTCGGTTGTCTGGAACCGATCTCCTCCCTTGTTGGGAGACAAGTTGATGGTTTAATAGGCCCTTCGCAGGTCTGACTTGGACATATTGCAGCAGATGTTCAATTGATAAGCCATTAGCTTGTAATAATTGCCATATGCCTGGATGGATAACAGATAACAGCCACCTGGTTACTCCCCCTTTATTATTGTTATTATTATTATTCCAGCTGCTGCATTGTCAAAGGGAAATTTATTCCATATATGGCACCTTACAACATTACAAAGTCAATAGCAGCAGGTTGATGCCTTGAAGAGGGCACAGACCATGGGGACAATGAAAACATCAATAAGGATGTTGGGTGAAAAGGAGGATGGGGGGAGGGGGAACCAAATTAAAGAAACAAAGCTTTCCTACTCAGAATTTCCAGTAGATGTCCCTGCCCGTGCTATAGGCATAACACACCAAAGGAGGATAAAATATAATTCAATTAGTTGAATTGATCAAGAAGATTAGGTGAGTTAGAGATTGGTTGAATTGATCAATGAGAGAAGCAACCTAGAACTAAGGAGAAATTTCCTGACAGTGAGAACAGTTAAGCAATGGGACAGTTTGTCTTCAGAAGTTGAGGGCACTCTAACACTGAAAATTTTTAAGAGAAGACTGGACAGCCAGTTGTCTGAAATGGTACAGGGAGTCCTGCCTGAGCAGGGGGTTGGACTAGAAGACCTCTAAGATCCCTTCCAACTTTGTTAATTATTCTGTTAATATCCAGCAAAAATACAGATGACCACCAGATACTCAAAGAAGCCAACTTTATGGATCTTTTTGGTACTTGCAGCCTTTAGGGACATTGCTAAGTCAAGATAATGGATCCTGTTGGGAATTGCAGTCAGACTCATAGATAGGAGCCACAATCACGTAAGCTAATATTAGTTTACTATAAAGCTACGTTAATAGAATCTTGCAAGTCTGAAAGCACAATTCTCCCACTATCATCTTTGCAGCCAAATAAATTAGACAGGGTCTCTTTTGAACCTCTTGCCACACTCATTATCTAGCTTTGGGCTACTGTCTGTTATCTGAATGTTCTCTTGGCAACATCTCTTAGTCCAGTCTCCAAGGTCTTTTTCACAGACCTTTACAACAGCAACAAAAATGTTCATGGTGTTATTGGTTGTTCACAGAAATGTAGCAGTGTTCTGCATAAATACAGAACCTCCCTGCTAGAAATTTTGTTTATATACAGCACCACAAAATAAACAAAGAGCACAATCACCACGTGCTTTACTGTTCAACTATTTAATTGTTATCAGGAAACTCTATTTAAAACAAAAGAACATAGAGTATACAGTATACCATAGATCCAAACTTGTAGACACTGCCATCTACTGGCTGAATAGTTGTTGCGTAGAAATACATTTCAGCAATGAATTCCAACACTCCCTATCCCTTGAAATGAAGGAAACAAAACAAGATGCATATTTTCAATACTCTTTCAACCAACATTCTCAAAAACCTCAACAGATTCTGGAAGGCTGATTTGATGAACCAGTTTGGAACTCTTTGTAATCTAGACCAGTGAACCTTGGCCACTTTAAGATGTGTGGATGACAACTCCCAAAATTCCTCAGTCCACACATCTTAAAGTACCTCTGATACCTCCAGCTCAAACGCACCTCAACCAGGCACCCAGATGAAACCTAGCTTCCTAATAAATGATAGCCGTCCATTTACTTGGAGCCAAGCTGCACTAAAAACCTCCAGTACAGGAACACAATGTTGCCAGCCAACCAAGACAAAAAAAGCCACAAAACAGACAGAAGATATTAGAAACACCAATCAAGCAGAACACAGCAAACTCCAAGACCAATAAACACAGACCAAGACTCCCAACCAATCAGGATGAAGAAAAAACCATTCTGGCAAAGCAGTAGGCTAGCCCCAAATTTAAAACTGAAACAACTGTAAAAGTCTGACTCACAGATGAACACAATACAGAAGCCTGATGATGGCAGATGAGATTCTGCTGAAACGTTGCTACAACTTTAATATATATATATATATATATATATATATGGTATTCAGCTTTGTTCGGGTATTTTCCCACATCATTATAGTTGTGCTTTTAAAGTTGTAGCAACATTTCGGCAGAATCTCATCTGCCATCATCAGGCTTCTGTATAGTGTTCATCTATAAATACCCGTGAAAACTTAAGAAAAAATATATATAGATATAGATATAGATATAGATATAGATATAGATATAGATATAGATATAGATATAGATATAGATATAGATATAGATATAGATATAGATATATATATAGATATTCTGGCATTACTTTGCCATACATACAAAGATATTGCTAAACCATTAACATTCATATTATTGTACAGTATTCACATTCTAGCTCCATTTCATCCTAACTATTTTTTGTTCCAACTTTCCCCTCTCTTTTGTAACCATTTATAAAACTTATTCCAGGTATCACAGTATTCTGATTCCCCCTTATTTTTCAGTTCTAAAGTTAGTCTATCAAGTTCTACACAGGCCAGTATTTTCCCTTATTATTTCTCTTTCTGGTGGTGTATTTTTATTTTGCCTACAACACAAAACTGGTGTAGCCTTCTGTGTACAAACATCAGTTTTTTTCTAAGCTTGCTTGGAAAGTGTACAAAGTACAGATTCAAGTCCAGATGTCCTTGGATCTTGCTAGAGAATAACTTAGCAATTGTGTTCCATGTTCCTTTCAGTGTAGATGTTTAACCTTCAGTATTTATTATTCAGTCAGTGGGATACTCACCTGCTATTGGCGGTGTGAAGGCAGAAAAAAATCCTCAAATCCTCAACACTCAAAGCAACCATTTGTTGCTCCTGTATACATTCTGCTTACTGGCTTTCTTGAAATGGAGCTGGTTTGTTATTCCTATGGCTCAGGCACTTCTCTATCAGTTTCTGAAACATTTCCAGCTGCTCCAGCTGTCTACACGGTTCTGCCAAGAAAGCCAGATTCTGGCAAAACAACTGAAAAATGTGGATAAGAAATGACTCAGAAATATGTTGTAGTGTTTTATAGGGAGTGCAGTGCATTCTGACCTTGGGTTCATGCCATCTTAATGTAGCAGTTCTGGAGTCATAATAGAAGGCTTGACACGAGAATCCATTTTTCTTTAAGAAATACATCACAAGAACAATCCAAGACATTTCCAACCCAGATAAGCTGGAGGACAGCATTCCAGTGGGAAAATAAAATGTCTTAGCAATTTTCAAGATAGCTCTCTGATCTGTTTGTGCTTATAAGATGATTTTGGATTTTTAGAGTGTGCTTCACTGGTTCAGGAAGAGATAGGCTTATAAAGAACATTATTAGACTCAGTCCGAGATCTGTAATTCAATACTTTATTTTCAGCTGCAACTAGTGAAATGTGGATTCAAAATAGGAATGTTTTCCCATGCTTCTGGGCTCAGAAATGTGGTTGGTCAGATGCTCATCCTTGCTCCTGGATTATCTTGGAGACTAGATAGATTAGATAGACAGACAGATGATAGGGAGAGATATAGATGGATGAATAGATAGATATAGATATAGATAGATAGATATAGATATAGATATAGATATAGATAGATATAGATAGATAGATAGATAGATAGATAGATAGATAGATAGATAGATAGATAGATAGATAGATAGATAGATAGATAGATAGATTGATAGAGAGAGAGAGAGAGAGAGAGAGAGAGAGAGAGAGAGAGAGAGAGAGAGAGAGAGAGATGAATAAGGAGATGGAGATGGAGGGAGAGAGAGAAAAAGACAGAGATACCAAAGTTGCTTTTTGAAGAGGCAACTGGACATTCATTGAAGACATTTCACTTCTCACCCAGGAAGCTTTTTCAGCTCTTTTCAGGAGAGCTAAAGAAGCTTCTTGGATGAGAAGCAAAAAGTCCTCAAAGAAAAATCATGACCTGGATGACGGAGAATCTAGGTAGGTAGGTAGGTAGGTAGGTAGGTAGGTAGGTAGGTAGGTAGATAGATAGATAGATAGATAGATAGATAGATAGATAGATAGATAGATAGATAGATAGATAGATAGATAGATAGATAGATAGATAGATGATGATAGATATAGATTTATTTAATTTTGTAATCTTATAGGACCTGTTTCATAATCCAGAGTTCTTTAAGTAACTTGACTGATCCCGTTCTTTGTTGGAGACAGTAAAAAAATATGTCACACTGTTGGCTGACAAATTCAACCTACAAAACTAGTAAACACACAGTTTAAAAATATCTAAGTTGCTAAGATTATTTGTTTGGTGCCATCTTAAAGAAGGCTCTTCGGAAAACATCAAACACGCAAAGTGACCTCTATTTCCAAGCACAATTTATATAAACTAACCCTGCCCTCTTCATCTAGTTCCAAACATCAAACAGAACTCAGGACACTTGTTAAACCCACGCTGACTGCTTTCCAAATTATTTCTAGTCTTCCCGTCTTTCCCTTTATTTATTTATTTAGTTTAGGCCTTCCGTGCCAAAAATCGTACCCTTTTTTATGGCTTGGGAAACTGCTGGACATACAGCCAAGGAGAAAGTCTGCTTACCAGTTGTGCCCTCTTAGTGTTTGTAATTAAATTGCAGGGTGAGAAAAAAAAAATCTGCCTTCCAGATTTCCAAAGGATGAGAACTATCCAGCAGAGCTATCCACATTATAGGCCTCTGGTCTAGCAAATGGTAATATTTGGCAAGCTGCTTTGCTCTTCGGGAACAATCCTTGTGCATTGGCCTTAAAAATGAAAGGGAAATTAATTATACGCAGATGGGAGGCCCATGTTTATTGGCGTTTTGGCTTTGTCTACTGCATGCTTAAAATTTCAGGGAGCAAATGATTGTATATATGTCACACTGTTCAGCCAGAGGTGGTATTCTGCCAGTTTAGACCAGTTTTGGAGAACCGGTAGAGGAAATTTTGAGTAGTTCAGAATACCACTTCTGTCTGGCCCTGCCCCCATCTCTTCTCTGCCTCCCATTGAGTTCCAGCTGATCGGCTGGGTCTTCTGTGGTTGCCCTGCACAGGAGAACAGAATAATGGATGGAAACTGATCAAGGAGAGAGTCAACCTGGAAATAAGGATAATTTTTCCTGACAGTGAGAACAATCAACCAATGGAACAGAAGTCGCCTTTGGAAGTTGTGGGAGCTTCATCCCTGGAGGTTTTCAAGAAGAGACTGGACTGCCATCAGTCAGAAATGGTATAGGGTCTTCTGCTTGGCCCCTGGGCTTGGATTAGATGACTTCCAAAGTCCCTCCCAACTCTGTTAATCTGTAATCTGTTAAATTCTGAAAACACCCAAACATAGGAAGGTACATTTGGAGGTCTCAGTCAAAGCCTTTGAAGAATTTTGAGAGGACTGATCAAATCCCAAGAAGACTCCTTTTAACTTTACCTTTGCAAGTTTCCAAATACCCTTCCAGTGTAACTTTTAAGAGTGGAATTTGGAGTCACAAGGCTGGAGGCCTGGAATTGGATTATTATGTTTAGTTACCAGTTGAAACTGATGCTTAATCCCACCAGCCTGGGTGCTGTGATAAGAGACAGTCTCTGTCCTTCCTGGAAGACAGATGTTAGAGAGATAAATTGCCTATTTATGGTCTGGATCCTCTGAAAAATCCCCCCCCCCCAAATCCAGAAACTTTCCGAAACAAACATATCTGGAAGCAAAGGAGCCGTATGTGGTAAATAGAGACCCAAACCTAGCAACTCCTATAGTACAATACGAGTTGACAACATCCAGGCGTTGACAAATACCAGAGATCCCAGCTTCTAATTTTTTTTCTTTCTTTCTGATTCTTTTTAAGCCAGGCTCAGTAATTTAGCTGCTGTTATGGATCCTCCATTGTCAACGTCCTGGCTCTGTACTGCTACAGAGCAAGATAGAGGCTCTATCTTACAAGGCTGCCAATGCCGTGGAGATTTTTTTTTTTAAGCCATCTTAATCATGGCTCTAAAAGACCTGGCAGATGAAATGAGGTCAGTATCTCGCTGTCAGATGGTCAAACCAGATCCAGATCTGGAATAGAGGATGCAAGTTGTCTGGCTGGTTTGTTTTGCAGGCCTAAAAATAAGTATACAGAGCTTGTAGAGAACGCACCAAATATTTAAACCTGATCAGATTTTTGATTGCATTTTGGATACTGATCTAACCTCCTCCTCTCCTCCTCCTCCTCCTCTTCCTCCTTCTCCTCCTCTTCTTCTTCTTTTCCTCCCCCTCCTCCTTCTATTCCTCCCCTCCTCCTCCTCTTCCTCCTCCTCCTCTTCTTCTTTTCCTCCCCTCCTCCTTCTATTCCTCCCCTCCTCCACCTCTTCCTCCTCCTCCTCTTCTTCCTTCTCCTCTTCTTCTTCTTTTCCTCCCCTCCTTCTATTCCTCCCCTCCTCCTCCTCTTCCTCCTCCTTCTCTTCCTCCTTCTCCTCCTCTTCTTCTTTTCCTCCCCCTCCTTCTATTCCTCCCCTCCTCCACCTCTTCCTCCTCCTCCTCTTCTTCCTTCTCTTCCTCTTCTTCTTCTTTTCCTCCCCCTCCTTCTATTCCTCCTCTCCTCCTCCTCTTCCTCCTCCTCCTCCTCTTCTTCTTTCCTCCTCCTCCTCCTCCTCCCTCTCCTTCTCCTTCTCCTTCTCCTTCTTCTACTCCTCCTCCTCATAGAATAACACAGTTGGAAGGGACCTCGGAGGTCATCTAGTCTAACCCCCTGCTTGAGCAGGAGAGTCTATTCCAAATATTAGTCGCCTCCTCCTCCTCCTCCTCCTCCCTTTACATTGTATTAACAGGTTAATGTAATCTTTCTCTTCCCTTTACAGATTCGCCTATTTTTTATTTGGCGATCCCATTGAGAGAGCAGGCACTGTCTGGATCATAATCAAGTGGAGCTCTCTGGGAATGTTTAAGCCATGTTTTCATGCTTCCCTGTACCATTTCAGACCACTGTTTATCTCAAATGGTGCAGGGTCTCCTGCTTGAGCAGAGGGGGCTGGACTAGAAAACCTCCAAAGTCCCTTCCAGCTCTATTATTCTACGGACTTCTGGCCCTGTGAGAAATTACACTTCGAAGCCCTTTTGAACCTGCTGATCCCGATTCTCACTCCCAAGTGTGGTTGGATTAAATGCAGATGTTGTCCCTGAAATGTCCCTTATTTCAATATTGATCTACGGTTCTCGTTCAGAGATCCCAAATGAAAGAAAAGAGGGCGAGCTTTATTAATAAAACGCAAAGCAAAGCAAAAGAAAATTAAGACTGACGGGTTGGGGGATCAAACCCTTCTCCTTCTGCAAATGAAATCGAAGCAGAAATGATTTATTTTCCTTGCAGCCAGCCAGAGATTTTCGGGGTAGATTACATGCCATCTCAAGCAGATACTTGGGGAACACTCAGAAGCAATATCCTTCAGCCAACTCTCTTCCCCACGTTCTCTCTGATGCCATGTTCTTATTGGGGAAATATGGCTCTCCTGCTGAAATAAGAAAATAGTCCGTGCCCCGGTCTATTCAAATCAATAAAACCCAGGTAAGTATGTTTAGACCTCTGTACCTTAGTAGTCTCTGTATCCTGTTTTTATTTTATTTTTAAAGCAGGTGTGTCATCCAAGACATTCAGATTTTATTGGAGAGAATGAACATGTTACTTTGTGAAGATTTCATGCTTATTTTGTTTTCTCTTTCTTGTGCAAGATGCTTTTTCATGTCCAAGAAGCAATACAGATACATAAATTAGGGGAGGAAAATCTACATATTCTGTCCTTTGTATAAAGAATATACTTTCCTCCCACCCTCCCTCCTTCCCTCATTCATGTCCTTCCTTCCTGCCCTTCTTTGTTCCTATCTTTCTTTTTTCCTTCCTTCCTTCCTCCCACCCTCCCTCCCTCCATTCCTCCCTCCCTCCTTCATTCATGTTCTTTCTTCCTGTCCTTTGTTCATGTCTTTCCTTCCTTCCTCCCACCCTCCCTCCCTCTCTCCCTCATTCATGTCCTTCCTTCCTGTCCTTCTTTGTTCATGTATTTCTTTCCTTCCTTCCATACGTCCTTCCTCCCTCTCACACCCTCCCTCCCTCTCTCTCCCTCACTCGTTCATGTCCTTCCTTCCGCCCTTCCTTCCTTCCTTCCCCTCTCCCCTCCCCTTCTTCCCCTTCCTCTTCCAAAACTTAATTTAATTAGGTTCAGATATCCTGAGTTTTCTTAGCTCAAATTACATCATAATAAATCAGGTTATCCATCAGTTTCTTGCTAAAACAGAGAGTGGAGATTTTTTTCTCGAAACTCCATCTCAGCCATTATGTTGTGCTGGCTCTTTGTAACAATCCTAAAGTAACAATTTGGAAAATGCCACTGATTTTGTGGGATCATTCTCTCATTAGATGGCAGATGAACAACATGCAGCATTCACTGAATAAGATAAGTAGACCAGGGTACAGTGTGATTGTGAACACTTTTGAAATATTTGTTTTCAATGTTACCAGTTGCCCTTGGCTTTTGGCAATTTTGGCCAGACTCATTTAGATAGTGAATGTCATGCCCCTGTCAGAATCTGACTCCTAGGAGTAGAGGAGGAAGGTGAACAGCCGTCAGGGAGGTCAGGGAGCAAGGGAGTGTGGTTCCGTTGGCTGTGGAGGAAACTGGGGAAGGGCAAAGTCTGCCTGGGCAGAGCAGGGAAGAGGTAGTACAAGGGAGAGGGAGTTCAGCGGAAGACCCAGGCCCACCCCCTCTTCATCCTAGGGCACACAGGCAGGAATGGAGGAGAGAGCAAGGTGGGTTGCGTGGCTTACAGGGGAGGAAAGGGCCCTGATTCCCTTCATTAGCTGCAGCTGGGAATACAGCGTTAAAAAGGGAAGCTGCACACAGCAAGCTGTTGGGAGCAAATCATAAATTTATCTGATATTGTTGAGGCTTATTGGTGTTCCTGGCATCTTCCCAACTGTGTGAGTTTTGCCATGCTTTCAAGTCTGAAAGTCCCTCTCTTGCCTTGTTAAGTTAATTACTGCAGCTTGGTTTATTTGAATTTTTAGTTACAGTCTGTATGTACCTTGTTTTGGACTGAATTTTCTTCAGTTAAAGGCTGTTCCTGGGAGAGTTTTTCTCCAGCCGAAGGAAACCTGGACATTGGGGGCAAAGTTGGAGATAATAAAGGGACTTCTTGCTTATTTGACTGTGTTGCCTTTGTGTCACGCCCCGGGTCATCACAGTGAATGGGCCGATGTATAAATTTGTACAATACAATACAACACAATGCAATGCAATACAATGCAATGCAACACAATGCAATAACAGAACAGAACAGAACACAATATAATACAGTACAGTACAATGCAATGCAGTGCAACACAATGTAACACAGTGCAATGCAATAACAGAATAGAACAGAATATAATACAATACAATGCAATATAACAAAATGCAATGCAATTCAATGCAATGAAATCCCATAATAGAATAGAACAGAATGCAATACAATACAATAACCAATCAAAGACGAGATACTAGTTCCATGATCAGACCAAGATTGTCTTCAGTCTATCACTCAAGTATTCTTTTTGAAATGTTCCAGTTAGGTTCAAGGTATGGAAACATGGATGGCTTTTTTAGATGTTGTGTGAAGAAAGAAATCTCTGAGAGAGACAGAGAGAGAGAGAAAGGGAGAGAGAGAGAGGCAGCCAGAGGCAGAGGGACAGACAGACAGACAAACAGACAAATAGATAGTCTTGCATATATATAGATACATTCTGTTCCTGCATTGGAAAATTTTCACATGAGATATGAAAGAACGAAACATTCCTCTTCCTCGGTGATTTCTTCATATTGCTGAATTATTGTTGTTGTTTTTATTATTATTAGTATTATAAAACTTTCATTCATTAACTGAACTTTTAAAAATGTATCACAAATATCATTGACTGGCTCTGATGGTTGATACAGGTTGCTGCCAGCAACCTAGGTAACAACCAAGTATCAACTAAGTATTATTATTATTATTATTATTATTATTATTATTATTATTATTATTATTATTATTATTATTATTATTATTATTATTATTATTATTATTATTATTATTATTATACTTAGTGAGATTCACAGTCTTTGGGGCTGGTTGGTAGCTCAACAGCTCGAGTCCTAACCAAGGACCTAGGAACTGCTCAGGTAGCGTCGGAGGATATAAGCTGTTCCAAGTAGGGTGTTTTTTTTTTTTTTTGTAGAATCAGGGTATTCAAGTCTGATAAATTCAGAATTTCCAAATAGAGAGGCAGCCCTTTAGGTATTACTCCAAGGGCTCCAATTACAATTGGGCTAACACATGATTTCTTTTTCCAAATTCACTCAACTTCAATTTGTAAGTCCCAATACAAGTAAGTCCTGCATGCCTTCAATTCTTCTTCTTCTTCTTCTTCTTCTTCTTCTTCTTCTTCTTCTTCTTCTTCTTCTTCTTCTTCTTCTTCTTCTTCTTCTTCTTCTTCTTCTTCTTCTTCTTCTTCTTCTTCTTCTTCTTCTTCTTCTTCTTCTTCTTCTTCTTCTTTCTCCTTCTCCTTCTCCTTCTCCTCTCCTTCTCCTTCTCCTTCTCCTCCTCCTCCTCCTCCTCCTCCTCCTCCTCCTCCTCCTCCTTGTTCTCCTCCTTCTTCTCCTTCTCCTCCTCCTCCTCTTCCTCATTATCATCATCATCATCATCATCATCATCATCATCATTATCATCATCATCATCTGTAAACCTGTAGAAATGTCCCAGAAATGAATATGTGAAGGCCTTACAGATCATTCAAGTTCTGGATGTTTTCACAAGTCACCAATGATCTTTCCTTTGACAGTTCAGAGATCTCCAGCAAAATCTGCAGTGCAGCAGCTTTCCTCGTAAAGAACAGCCTATTTTTGGGAGCCATTGTGTATTAATTCCACAACAGGAAACCAGTAATTGCTTCTACTTTTCCTCAAGAGATACATCAGAAACACATGTGAATGTTTTTGGGGAAAAATTTTTTTTCCTTTGGGGACATCTGTGGTGTAAACTTCCATGGTGGAAAAGACATAAGCGACAGAACACATTGTTGTGACTTTGTGGACAAGTACAAAAGTTTTACTTCATACACCCGTTAATACAATATATTTTTAAAAACTTCCAGTTTTGGAGCACCCACAACTTCTGAAGGCAAGTTGTTCCACTGGTTAATTGTTCTAACTGTCAGGAAATTTCTCCTTAGTTCTAGGTTGCTTCTCTTCTTGGTTAGTTTCCATCGGTTGCTTCTTGTCCTGCCTTCAGGTGCTTTGGAAAATAGCTTGACTGCCTCTTCTTTGTGGCAACCCCTGAGATATTGGAACACTGCTATCATGTCCACCCTGGTCCTTCTTTTCATTAAAACAGACATACCCAGTTCCATTAATCCATTAACATTTGACATTTAAAGCAGGAAGGGGGGGGAATTACTTTAAATGTGTTTGATACTGATGACTGAATAGAGCAACCTGCCAAATTTGCTAGGTAGGAAGAGAAACATAGATCTCTTCCCCCAGTGAATGACATCAGGAGATGGACCTTTTCCTGGCATTTTGAGATTCGTTAAGGAAACCAAGAATTGTATCGAGCTTTTCCAGGGATTTACAAAATCATATCTAAGCTTTATTCAGGTTGAAAGGCCAGTTTTCAGTGCCATAAAAAGATTCCAATGTTCAGAACGGAGGAGGAGGAAGAGGAGGAGGAAGGCAGGAAAGCAGAAAGGGAGGGGGAGAGAAAGAAAAAAAGGAAGGAAGGGGAGGGGAGATAAAGAAAATAAGAAAGAAAGAGAAAGGAGGGATGGAGGAAGAAAGACAGAAAGAAAGAAAAGAGAGAGAGAGAAAGAAAGAAAGAAAGAAAGAAGGAAGGAAGGAAGGAAGGAAGGAAGGAAGGAAGGAAGGAAGGAAGGAAGGAAGGAAGGAAGGAAGGAAGGAAGGAAGGAAGGAAGAATGGCTACTTTATATGAAGTCAATTTGCACATCAAAACAAGTATCCTTGACTCTGATTAGCAATAGTTTTCACATGGCTTTATTGTTCTTGCTAGTGAAAACATATTAAATGGATACAGTAGGAATTGACTGAAAGACCATTAGGCCTGAAGAATCAGGATCATAGGTTGTTGCAATTCAGAAGATTCATTGATCAAGCCTCATTGCTCAGAATTTATTTCTCAAACACAAGAATCTAGTCAACTAAAGTTCAGTACTAAATTGGTGCCAGATAAGAATCAAAGCAATTCAAGGGCTGTTGGACTTAAACTGTTTGTGGCAGCGTAATGACTCTAAGCTGATGACCTGCTTGACTCCACCTCCCCAACTGTGCCTGCTCTTCTCCAACATCGACAACATTTCTCAACTTTTAAGATGTGGGTGGACATCAACTCCCAGAATTCCCTAGCCAGCAAAGGGAATTCCCATGTCTATCTGAAATTGTGCCATTTGTTTGATGTGCATTTTTATTTTTAAGTGTCTGAAAGATGTTCTGTTTATCAGTTGTAACTATTGCTTTCAGCCGTGGAGATAAAGTATTTTTTTTTTAAACTGAGCTTCTTCTCTTGAGTAATCAGGAATTCAGTTTATTTTTCAGGCAAAGACGATAGTGGATTAGGATGATGTTCATTTTTGATAGAACAAGCCAAAATATTCTATGTTGCTTGACTTATTCCATCCTTGTGAAAAATCTTGCTTGGTCTCGTTTGCCCTAAGACCTCAGCTGGGTCCCATCAACTATTTTGGCCCGTGAAAACAAGAAGACCTTCTATTATCTCCAATTGTGACAATAATTAAAAAAATAATCAAGAGGGAACCACTATCCCAGGTCATGTTCGGTTTTAATGATCAGATAATTAGATTTCTCTCTGCCTGTTGCTTTCTGAGAAAACCCAGTTTATCTGCATGAATCACATAATGGTTTGGTGTAACCCGCTTGCCAAAACAGCTATTAGAATGTTGGCTTCATCCCTGTTTAATAAGACTGGCTGACAATAAGTAACTCTTTGTTTCTTTTCCAATGAATGAGACAATGATTACCAGCCTCATGAGTCACTCTAAAAATAATTCAGAGTAAAAAAAAAAAAACACCAAGAAGTCTTTCAGAATTTGGAAGTGAAAGGATTTAGAATTATAGGTCTAAAGATGGAAACAGGTAAACCCAAGTACAGATTTTTTTGCAAGATATGAACATCTCAGGTGATTGAGATGCAATATGTCATGCCCCTGTTGGAATCTGATTCTAAGGGGGAGGTTGAACAGCTGGCAGAGAGTGGGAGTGTGGCTCTGGTGGCTGTGAAGGAAACTGGGGAAGGGCACAGTCTGGCTGGGCATTCAGAGGAAGACCCAGGCTCACCCCCACTTCATCCTAGGGCACGCAGGGAGGAACGGATAAGGGAGCAACATGGGTTATGGGGGAGAAAAAGGCCCTGATTCCCTTCATTAGCTGCAACTGGGAAAATAGGATAAAGAAGGTCTTTGCATACGGAACCTTGCTGGAAGCAAAGTGTGCATTATCTTTGTTTGTCAAGTCTTATCTGGGTTTGGTGTCCTCCCATCTGTGTGTGTTTCATTACCTTATGAAGTCTGCAATTCCTTATCCTGTCCTGTCTCATTAAGTGCTGCAGCGTGGTTTGTGTTGGTTTTTATTTATAATTTATATGTACTTTGGGTTCGGATTGAATTTCTTCCTTTAAAAACTGTTTTTGGGAGAATTTTTTCTCCAGCCGATGATAACTGGTCATTGGGGGCCAAGTTGGAGGTATTAAAGGGACTTTACCTACTTTTGTGACTTTGTTGCTTTTGTGCCATGCCCCTTTGGGTCATCAGACAATCCTCTTCTAAAGAAGGAAGAAATCCTTGACTTATGACCGGTGCTTAGTGATCAGTCAAAATTGGAATGACTGTCCCTGGGCATATTTGGTTCTGAATATCCTAACAGTCTGTCCGATGAATATTGTGGCCGCCATTCTGCTCCATTAGTTTCTACCCCCCTCCTGCCTATGGCAACTCGAGAGCAGGCCAGGAATGTTTTACAGGTTGACACAATGGTCTTGCTGAAAACTGGCAATTACTTCTGGTTTTCAGAAAGCCTGGCCCATTGATTCATTTAATGTCTGCTGCAAAAAAAAGCTCATAAAATAAAGTTAACCAAATAACAGAGTTGGAATGGATCTTGGAAGTCTTCTAGTCCACCTCCGTGCTCAAGCAGGAGAATCTATATACCATTCCAGATAAATGGTTGTCCAATCCCTTCTTGAAAAACCTCCAGTTGAGTTGGAGCACCCACAATTTCTGGAGACAATCTGATCCTTTTCACTATCTTTTCACTATCAAGAAAAGAAGAACTAGGGGTAACATAAAGAAGCTGACACAAAGAAGAGGGGATCAACTTATTTCCCAAACAATGGATGGAAATTAATCAAGGAGAGAACCAACCTAGAACTAAGGAGAAATTTCCGGACAGGGAGAACAATGAATCAGTGGAACGGCTTTTCTGCAGAAGTTGTGGGTGCTCCATCACTGGAGGATTTTAAGAAGAGATTGGACAGCTATTTGTCTGAAATGGTATAGGGTCTCCTTCCTGAGCAAGGAGGTTAGACTAGAAGACCTCCAAGATCCCTTCCAACTCTGTTTTTCTCATTGAAAAAATTCTCCTTAATTCCAGGTTGCTTCTCTCCTTGATTAGTTTTCACCCACTGCTTCTTGCCCTGCCTTCTGGTGCTTTGGAGAATAGCTTGACTTCCTCTTCTTTGTGGCAACCCCTCAAATATTGCAACATTGCTATCATCTTCCCCCAGTCCTTCTTTTCACTAGACTAGACATACCCAGTTCCTGGAACTGTTCTTCACATGCTTTATCCTCCAATCCCCTAATCATCTTTGTTGCTCTTCTCTACACACTTTGTTCATGTATCTGACCCAAGTTATGACCATCATGACTTATGACCATGATAGGCAGGTTCCATCAGGGTCATAAGTCCAAGACTACCTCTAACTGTCCTGCAAGAACCTACATCATGATTCCTGATTTCAAAAGAATATAAGGGAAAAGTCCCTCAACCGATTGCTCTGAAGTTTACCGTGTTTTATGACTTCATAGTGGTCCAACTTTCTGATAAATTGCATCCCATTCAAGCTCCGTGATGTCCTTTATTTATGACTTTCCCCAAGTTAGATAATAGGAAGGCAATTCATTATTCATAAACATTCATTAAGGCTGGACTGCTTCCTTAATATCTGATCTGGCCTTAAGGCAAGTTGGGAGGTTCAGCAGTGTGATCCTTTCCTTGCATCTGATCAGACAGTGGGATGGCTTCCTAACAGAAGTGAACAATAGCATTTTCATTCGAGATTCTTTACTAAGACAATAACCATGTCTCCTCTTTTATTTATAGCTAAGGACTTAGAGACCTGACATTTTTCATGCTGAACAACCTTGTGGATTTCCTTCCCCTCCCGAGACTGCACGTGGGTGTCTTCTTCCCTGACAAAAAGCAGCGAGGAGGTTTGCAGAAGGAAATTACTCCTCTTAAAGATTTGATTTCGAGCTGTAACAGTCACACTCGAAATATCATTGATCTTAGAAGTATTAATTGCATACTATCAGTTTCTGTTAGTTCACGGTAGGGAGTCCACTATAAAATGCACCTCTGGTTTAGCCTCAGAAGGTAAGTAGGATGTTACAAGGCACAAAAAGAACCAAACAAATTAAGCAGCCTTTTGGTGCAAAACGTTCAATGTTTCCAGCATGTTTTATTTGTTGTTTTGTCTATTTTTATGATCTGGATGCTATGTTGGAAGAAAATATCCTTCTGGGTTCTGTTCCAACTGGGGAAGAAAGACACTGGAAACATGGTGACTGCTTGGAAAGATGGTTTAATGGTGGACAGAATCACATGACTTGGAGCTCTTGGGTGAAGAAAAAGGGAAGAGATGCTGAGAATCCCTGGGTTTTATGTCCTCTGTTGGGCTTTGAATTTTGAACTTGTATTCTGATTGGTTAGACTCCCATGGGGCCAGGCAGGGCAACTCTGTTGGCTATCCTGAGACCCAGGCTTGGTTGAGCCTTGCTGGATGATGATATAATGAAAGGGCTTTGGGATTCCTATTATGGTTCTGCCTGAAGGAGGTAGATCTTTGTTATGTAGAATAGACTGGCCCAGGCCTTAATGGCCCATTGACAAAGGTGGGAGGGGTGGCTGAGTTTCTGTCTTCTGAGTTTCTACTTCTCTTTTAGGGTAAATATTCCTAAAAAATTTCATTTTTCTAGGAGGGAGTGGATTTTAACTTCCAACACTAGGTAAGAAGAAATATGAAGTGGATTTTTCATGGAAGAGTTGAGCTGCAAAACCTCAAAAGATCACTAGAGGTTATTATTTTCTTTCTCTTTGTGCTGCCCTCTAGTGACCTTCAAGATTTTGGCAGCCTAGCTGTGGGTAACCCTACATAAAATGATTGTATAATTTTAAGGGGAAATGCTGGGCTATCATTGTAGGTGTGGAGAGAAGGAAGAGAAAGAGACACTGTTGATAGAAAGGATAAAACCATGAAAAGAAAAGAAAAATGCCTTTGGTATAATGGAGGAGGAGGTAGAGAAAAGGGGAGGGAAAGAGGAAAGAAGGAAGGAAGGAAGGAAGGAAGGAAGGAAGAGAGAGAGAGAGAAAGAAAGAGAAAGAAATACAGGAAGGAAGGAAGGAAAAAGAAAGAAAGAAAGAAAGAAAGAAAGAAAGAAAGAAAGAAAGAAAGAAGAAAGAAAGAAAGAAAGAAAGAAAGAAAGGAAGGAAGGAAGGAAGGAGGAAGGAAGGAAGGAAGGAAGAAGAAAGATAGACAGACAGATAGATGGCAGGAGGAGGAGGAAAGAAAGAATAAAAGAAAAGAAAGAAAGAAAGAAAGAAAGAAAGAAAGAAAGAAAGAAAGAAAGAAAGAAAGAAAGAAAGAAAAAGAAAGAAAGAAAGAAAGAAAGAAAGAAAGAAAGAAAGAAAGAAAGAAAGATAATAGACAGAGAGACAGAGAGACAGACAGATGGCAGGAGGGAGGGAGGAAAGAAAGAAAATAATAGACAGACAGTCAGACAGACAGAAAGAAAGAAAGAAAGAAAGAAAGAAAGAAAGAAAGAAAGAAAGAAAGAAAGAAAGAAAGAAAGAAAGAAAGAAAAGGAAAGAAAGCTTGATTTCTTCAAATTACAGATTACAGGCAGGGTTCATGCATCCTCTCTGTGATTTTCCCTTTTCTAATTTAAACAATCTTTGGTAATCCTCAAATTACGACCACGAATTGGGATTAGAAATTTTGTTGCTGAGCAGGCAGTTGAGTCTTCTCCAAAGAAAGAAAGAAATGCTCCAAGGCCCAGTCCAGGCCATCTGGCTAGGCATGTTCCAACTCTACTGGGCCACTCTACGGGGAAAAGTTCAGCAACATTTCAAGGTCCCAGGCCTGACACCCCCCAGGAGAAATGGAGAGACCCCTTCATGTGGTCTGCTTAGCATTAGGACACCGTAGTCTCCAAGGGACGGCTAGATAATTCTTGCCGACCTCCGAGACGTCAGCGTCAATTACATCTCCTGGATGCCAGGTTGTGCGTTATTTTCATGTTCTCCTCCCCCTGCACAGCACCAGAGGAATGGCCCCCTCCGCCCCCCACGATGAAGGAGAAAGGGTCACCCAAAGGCTTCTACCCACAAAGTCCTGCTTCTTGTCTGGTGTGGTACCTAGCTAGACTTTGACTGACTCATTGTCGGCCCTCAGGCTGAGTCAGAGTCTCGGTAGAGTTGGTATTCTTAGCGCTTTCCAGCATATTTGTACGGGTGTGTGCTTGTGTCAGGAAAAATAGAGCACAGGGGGAATCTGAGGCAAGGAAGATGAGCTATTAAGCACAACACACACACACACACACACACACTCAATGAGATCCTTAATGGAACGGCTAATGTGGCTTCTTCTAATAAGGTTTCCATTTTGGCTTAACGTGATGTGCTCATTGGAAACGATGTCTCACTGCTGTCAGTTCCTCAAATGTGGCTTTTAAAACAACAACAATGAACACTAAAACATAAATACATCTAAATGGGAGGCTGATTTCACTTGGGGTGGGGGGAAGAATGGTACTTATGACGTGTCCCAAAGGTGCTTTTTTTCAGGAGACAACTGGACTTGTTTTTTCTTTTGAAGATGTTTTGCTGCTCATTCAAGAAGCTTCTTCAGCTCTGACAGGATAGTGGGGGATGGAAGGATTTATATTCCTTGCAGACAGCTGGTCATTTGCATCCTTTAAGAGAGTCATTGAGGCCACTTGGTGGTTTAGCTGTGTCCTCAGTCCATACTCATTTGCACCACTCAGGTGATCCTGAGGACACAGATAAACCTCCAAGTGGCCTCAATGACCCTCTTAAAGGATGCAAATGACCAGCTGTCTGCAATGAGTATCAATCCTTCCCTTCCCACCATCCAGTCAGAACTGAAGAAGCTTCTTGGATGAGAAGCAAAATGTCTTCAAAAGAAAAAACAAGAAAAT